>NC_060286.1:35372144-35451646 GCF_021613505.1 Equus quagga | reverse complement strand
TGAGAAGAGAATGAATTACATTCTGATGTTATTAAATATGTTCTTCAATACAAGAATCCCAGGGCAATATTTTGACAGGAAGAGGCTCTAGGGGGACAGAGAGGAAGGATCTCAGGATGCCAGAAGTGGAAGGCACCTTAGAGGATGAACCAGGCATCAACCCTGTCAATTTACAGATGGGCACAATGAGGCCCAGGGTGCTGAACCGCACTGTACACGGCTACTTAGCTGCTGCTGGAATCAGGGCCGAAGGCACAGCTCCACACTCTCCATAGACCACTACCCTGTTCTGCCTCTGTTCTCATCACTTTTCAATGCACCTTACATAGTATAATCATCAGAGCAATAACTGTAGGGGCAAAGAGCATTCTCTGTAAATAAAAGTACCCTCTGTGTTAATCCTACTAATCTGTAATAGCAATATCACCTCTTCTATCTACGATTACTTTTTTTACAGTCCTACTCTTCCCTTGAGCTCCATTCAACAAATTTATTAGTAATTTTCGAATGAATTTTGAATACATCTATATATGTATATACCAATAGCCAATTAAAATTTAGAATAAATTACAATATAGTTCAGTTCCTAAAAGAGGACTCCAGTGTGGAGTTTCTGCGAAAAGATTTTCTCCTAAAAAAGATTTTATTAGAAAATATTCATGAATTAAGTGAAATACATTTAAAAGAAAATCTGAATCCCGTTTAAATTCTGTTCTGATCAGAAGGTTCCAGCGTCCCGGATAAGAGTAATAAGCCTGTAACTACGGTTTGAGCGTCCTGGCTGAATCACTTCTACCTTGATTTGAGCTCTCATATCACGGTGATTTTTATGGCACCACCCTCTTAGATGTTTAAACTAAAAGAAACAAAGATTTAGCAATTCAAACAAGATACAAATAGTGCATAAAAAGGACCCCCAGTGGGAAGGAGAGGCCCTTTATAAGCTTAACTTTAAGAACAAGCATAGTCTGCAGAAATCTCCAGCTCTGGATTATACGCCACAGTAATATTTAAGTGGCATCAGCTGTACCCATCCTTCTGAGCACTGGGCAATTAAATACTGTCTACTTAAGCTAGTTGTTTAAAAGGATGCAATTACAGCCAGCGCCTTCTCAGAGATAAACTCCCTGAATGCAAAGATTTCACAGAAAACTAAAGAGATCTCGGATATTACTGGGAGCCATTTAAAGTTTCTTGTTGATTCCCTAAGGTTACAATGTTTTTGCCACATACAAATCGTCTCATGTAAAGTATCTAACCTCACACAGGCACATGTGGTAATAATCCCTTTTAATTTACATTTCCTCCTTACAGACAAGTTCTGTTCTTTGGGAAGTATTTACGTGGGAAGGAACGTGCACAGAGAAAAGACCAGGACAGTCGACCTAGCAGTATGTCACTGGGTTACTTACAAGGTAGCCTTCCGTGGTTGTGCATCTTTGCCACTGCTCTTCGCATCAGCGGAGTTACCTGTCCCTCGGGAGGTGCTCGGGAGGGGAGTATTAGGAGAAAAGGAAGCTGGCACACTGTTGGCATTACGAGTCCGGAACGAGTCATCTGAAAGTCACACAAATAGAGTCAGACATGCTGAATATACAAAGAAAGATGTTAACCTAAGAGAAGAAAGGTCAATGACAGCTGACTACTTCTTCTTTTCGAATCAGTTTTATTAAAGGTATAATTTATATACAATAAACTACACAAGTTTAAGGTTTTGACATAGGTATCCACCTGTGAAGCCATCCCCTGTGGTGGAGCAAGCATGAATGGCGCATCACTGCCAAACGCTTCCTCCTGCCCCCGTGTAATCCCCTCCTCCACTCTGGCAACCACTCATCTGCCTCCTGCAAACTGATGAGTTTGCATTTTCTAGAATTTATATAAATGGAATCATACAGCATATAACGTTTTTTGTCTGGCTTCATTCATTCAGCATAACTGTGCTGAGATTCATCCACGCTGTCATATCTATCAGTACTTCATTCCTTTTTCTTGCTGACTGGTGTTCCATTGTACGGATATGCCAAAATTTGTTTATCCATCTCCTGTTGACAGACATTTGGATTTTTTCCAGTTTTTGACTACTACTATAAAGCTGCTGTGAACAATCGTACACAAGTCTGTGTGTGGATATACGTTTTAATTTCTCTTCAGTAAAAGCCTAGGAGTGGAACTGCTGGATTGCATAGTAAGTATATTATTTAACTGTCTGAGAAACTGCTAAATTGTTGTCCAAAGTGTTGTACCATTTTGCATTTCCACCAGCAACGTATGAGAGTTCTGGAGAGCTGTTTCACAACCTCACACACACTTGATACTGTAAGCTTTTAAAATTTTAGACATTCTAGTAGGTTTGAAGTGGTATTTCCTTCTGTTTCTTTTCTTTGTTGCTTTTAACTTGCATTTCTCTAATGATTACAGATGTGAAGTATCTTTTCATGTACTTACTTATATATCTTCTTCTGTGAAGTACATTTTCAAATCTTTTTCCCATTTTAAAACTAGTTATATAATTAGTTTTAATGGCCAGCCCTGGTGATCTAGTGGTTAATGCTCTCACCACCATAGGATGAGTTCGCTTCCCAGTCAGGGAACCACACTGTCTATCTGTCAGTTGTCACACTGTGGCCAGTTGCTGGGATGCTGAAAGTTACACCACTGGGATTAAAAATACCAGCAGGGTCCCCCATGGTGGACAGGTTTCAGTGGAGCTTCCAGACTAGACAGACTAGGAAGAAGGACCTGGCCCCCTACTTCTGAAAAGTTGGCCATGAAAAGTCTGTGAATAGCAGCGGAGCATTGTCTGATACAGTGCCAGAAGGGGAGAGGATGGCGCAGAGAGACCCAGCAGGATTCCGCTCTGCTGTACAGAGGGTCACCAGGAGTCGGGATCAACTTGACGGCACTAACAACAAAACTAGTTTAAAGATTTCTTTGTACATTCTGGATACAAGTCCATTATCAGGTATGTGTAATAAGAATATTTACTCCCAATCTGTGTCCTGCCTCTTATTTTTTCAGTGCTCTACATCAAAGTGCAAAAATTTTAAATCTTGATCATGTCCAATATATTAATTTTTTATGGTTCGGAAAAATCTTTGTCTACTCCAAAAATCACAAAGACTTCCTTCTATATTTTCATGAGAAATGTCACAGTTTTAGCTTTTATGCTTAAGTTTACAATACATTTTGAGTTAATTTTGTTTACAGTATGAGATAAGAACTGAGGTTCGGTTTTTTGGGGTTTTTAATACGGATATCCAATTGTTCCAGCATCATTTTTTAAAAATGCTATCCCATCATCAGTGATTTATCTTGGAGCCTTTGTTGAAACTCAGCTGACTATACACATCACTGTAAGCCACATGCTCTTGATTACGGAGCTTGACAGGAAGTACTGAAATCAGGTAGTTTAAGTTCTCCACATTTGTTTTTCTTTTTCAAAACGGTTTTGACTATACTCAGTTCTGTACATTTTAATATAGATTTTAGAAACAGCCTATAAATTTCTACAAAAAGACTGCTAGAATTTTGACCAGGATTTCATTAAATCTCTGGATCAATTTAAAAAGAATTGACATCATAATATTAAATTTTCCAATCCAAAAAAATGGTATATCTCTCCATTCATCTAGGTCTTTTTTAATTTCATCCAGCAATGTTTCGAATTTTTTAGTGTACATATAGCACACATTTTGCTAAATTTATCCATGAGCACTTAATGCTTTTGAAGTTATTGTAAATGTTACTTTTTAAAATTCTTTATTTTTTTAAACACTCCAGGTTTACAGAAAAATTGAGAACACTGTACAAAGAATTTCCATCTACCCCCCCCACCCAGTTTCCTCTGTTATCAACACCAGACATTAGTGCACTACACTTATTACTGTTACAATCAGTGAGCCAACGGTGCCACATCATTATTAACTGAAATTCACAATGCTCAGATGTCTCTAGTCTTTCCCTAAATGTCTGTCTCTGTCTCAGGCTCCCATTCGGCATACCACAAGACATTTCCTTGTCAGGTCTCCTTCTTCTCCTTACACTCCTTGGCTGTGACAGTTTCTTAGCCTTTCCTGTGTTTGATGACCTTAACAGTTTTGAGGGATACTAGTCAAATATTTTGTAGGATGCCCCTCTTATTAGAATTTATCTGATGCTTTTCTTACAATGAGACTAGGGTTATGGGTTTGAGGGAAGACAACAAAGTGTCATTTTTATCCCATCATACCAAGGGTGCACATTATGACTTATTTTTATCACATTTTATGTGTTTTATTTTATTGTTTCATGACAGATGACTAGAAATGGGATTTTTTTGAGTCAAAGAGTATTTTTAAACAGTAAGATCCCTGATGAACTTCACCAAACTGCTTTCCGAAAGAGTTCCATCAATTTCCAGAGCCACTAACAATGGCTACTCTGCCACGTGCTCCCCTGAATCCCGCCTAGCACTCTCTTTCTCTTTCCCACATGGCCTTGGGTGGAATGTGGCAGCAGATGACAGACCCATGTCACCAAACGTTAACGATGGGCTCACGTTAATTGAAAAATATTCAATTTGACCTTTCAAGCCATGACTTGGATCTTTCCTTTCAGTTCCATGCAACACCACTCCATGCTCCAGCCAAACTGGCCTGCTGTTGCTCTCTGAGGACACCAACACTCTACTTTTGTTTATGACAGACACTCTGCATGGGGTGTTATTCCATACTTGTCCCTGCCTGTCAAACTCCTAGCATACCTTAAGGTTCATCTCAAATGACATAACCATCTTGAAGCCTGTTTTAAGTCCCACAAGTAAATAAAGTCTCTTCTCTACATAAACACCTAATGCATTGCTAGGAGACGTTCTGCTCCCATTTTCTCTTCGTAGATCAGATGTGTGATTGTATAGTGACTTTTTCCTCAGCCTGTACTTCATGAAGTAATAAATAATAATAACCTAGGAGGTATTTCATTCAACCTATATTCTCTGTCCCCAAAATAGAGAGAGGGATAGAGTATTTTCCAAATATTTTAATAAAAGATTTACCCTTATAAAATACATGCTTTTATTTAAGACTTTGGATGTTAAATTTCAGGTTCTGTACCATCATAAACACTTTGTTGATTCTCAAGGTGACAAGAGCTAGCAAAGTAAAAACTAAAGAAATCAATGCACATAATTAAAACTTTTAAAAAACCAGTTCTGAATCAATATTCTTAATGATTTAGGCAAAGAAATTTCTTGGAAAGAATTGTTACAAGTCCATGAATAAATATGCTCATTTATAGCTGCGAGAAGTCATCTCCAAGAGGCCAGAAGAGACCCACCCATGTTTGAAGAACCCCTTACGGACATCTATAATCATTTGCACCAATAGCTCCAAATTGAGCTAATTCAAACTGACTTTCCATGTACATTGACAATTTTTAAAGGCACTCTATATTGTAAATAAAGTTATGAAACCCTGAAATGTTTCCTAAACAATTCACTGTTTGGTTGAGATAAAAGTAATAAAGAGTTTTATTATTTATAGCCCTCACTTCAAGAAACGTTGGTAACTTCACTTCAGCAACTGTTACCGACCTTCTTTCAGGTTTCTTAGGATACTCAGTCTACCTTGTAGAACTGCTCACACACTGCATATGAATGTCAACGCTTTAATATCGGACAGACTTTCTGCTCTGGCAAATGAAAACACACTGTTTGCAGAACAGTCAGCGAGTGCATGTATATGCTCATGAGAACAATGAGAACACAGTAAGAGGAAAAGGAAGAAAGAATACTCAAAGTGCAACCTATAGAGGAAATGTAACTAACCTTTTAAACATTTCAGACCTTTGAATAGATTTGCTATTATTCACACTAAAAAATTACCATAGATCACTATTACAATTTTCAACCAATATTTTCCAAGGCAAAAAGTTAAAAATATACTTTCTGCCACTAGCAATTTTTAGTAATATATTTTCCCTTACTCAGGGTATAATTCTACGTTGCATTACATAAGCCAGAGGTCAGCAAACTAACAGCAAGCCTGTGGGCCAAACCTTGCCTGCGGTCTGTTTTTGTAAATAAAGTTTTACTGGAACACAACCATACCCACTCATTATATATTGTCTATGGCTGCTTTTACTCAACAGCAGAGTTGAGTAATTGTGACAGAAACCAATTTGGCCAACAAAGCCTAAATAAAATATTTACTATCTGGCCCTTTCCGAAAAAGTTTGTCAGCCCCTGGGATAAACTTTCAAATACACAATACTGCAAATTTTAGCGGCATATGATCCACAGTGAAGCCCAACTGTTTTCAACTTCCTTAAAAATTACTGGAGAAACTTTGATTCCATGCCTCACAGGTCCTCAGACTATGGAAAAACCAACCCTGTCACTGTCCTTTTTCTCTTCTAACAGTACTGAACTCTGACACAGTGGAAACAAAACAGTATAGTCAAGTATTTTCTCAACTTCTAGTGCAAAGTTTAACTTCTTAGGTATTTGATAAACAGAAATTTAAGAAAAACATTGTATCTAGAAATAAAGAAATAGGTCATTTAAAGAAAATCATATTTTATCAACTTCAGCAAATTTCTGAAGAGCTCGGATTTCTACTTACCAGTTAGTGAAATCACAGAAGTCTTTGCTGAAACGGAAGGAGTATATGCTGCTGCAGAACTTTTACTAGAAAAGAACATGATTTAGTTTAAAATACAAGAATCATGCTTCTCTCAGTCCCAGTCATCCAACACTTAGCCTTTTCTAACCTTTTTTTTAAGCTTTCCTCTACTTATGAAACACGCTTGCAACTTTTCTCATTTCCTTTTTACATTCCATGCCTCACAACAATTACTTTGTCTTTTAAAAAAAAGCATTTCCTTAAACTTTTCCTAAATCAGAATAATGGTTTTTCTTTTGATGCTCAGACAAGACAGGCAGTATGAATAAAACTTTCCTGGAAATAACTTATCTTTAGGTCTAATCTCTTTTGTCCATCTTGAGATCACTCTGTTGGCTAGGAACTCTAAACAGATCTATAGATAATGTCCAAAAATATAGCTGAAAATCTAGAATAAGCTATCTTTAATAATAATATCTTTAATAAAAGAAAATCAGGGTTTTTTCCATAACATGTTATTTTTCTTGATACTTTTTTTTGGCAGAGGAAAATTTGCCCTAAGCTAACATCTGTTGCCAATCTTCCTCCTTTTTTCTTCCTTTTTCCCTTCACAAAGCCCCAATACATAGTTGTGTATAGTTTTAAGTTCTTCTATGTGAGCCACCATCACAGCATGGCAACTGACAGATGAGCAGTGTGGTTCCTCACCCAGGAACTGAACCATCAGGGCTAGCTCAATAAATACTTTTAAAGACATTTATGTTTCCTTAAAATTACTTTGCTTGTCAATTGATATGCAGCTGTATACACTATATGTGTGCGACATATATAAAAAATCATGGTCATTTAATTTATGCTGATTCTCTCCTAATCTTTTTTTTTTTTGAGGAAGATTAGCCCTGTGCTAACTACTGCCAATCCTCCTCTTTTTGCTGATGAAGACTGGCCCTGAGCTAACATCCATGCCCATCTTCCTCTACTTCACACGTGGGATGCCTACCACAGCATGGCTTTTGCCAAGCAGTGCCATGTCCACACCCAGGATCCAAACCGGCGAACCCCGAGCCGCAGAGAAGCGGAACGTGCAAACTTAACCGTTTTGCCACCAGGTCGGCCCCTCTCCTAACCTTAACTGTTTATAATTCTGCCTGTGGGGCTGAAGTGGAAACTAGACATTCATCTATTTTTGAAGAACTCTGTTGCGATCACTCTACCATAGAAACATGCCAGTGGCTTCTTTATAGACAGAAACAATATTAATAGCAAATAGATGTCCGCATCCATTTAGCAAATGGGACACATCCATACCCATTCAGAAGTTGAGCGGCATATGTGACATAGTACCCTCTTCCTCATAAAATGACACTCGGATTACATGATGTTATTATACAGCATCATGGCAGCAGTCTTCCCAGAACGCTAGGATACCTATTCTTATGGAAACTGGTAGACTACTATTTTTTAACATAATAATCTTTACAGAAGAAAACTTACAAATTATTGACCTATTAAAAACTCAACATTAATTCTGATTTTATATAATAATGTAACTATTTCACATAAAGATGCATGACTATAAAATAAAAATTAAGTTAAAACATGAATAGCTGACAGATCATACCTAGTACACTTGTCTAAGTTGCCATATTTTGCATGAAAAGCTTGATTATTAAAAGACTGGCTTCGAATCAATTTGGATTTCTTGATTTCTTTGCCTAGAGTAATAAGCAGAAGGAAAATGCAATTGTTCAGTTCATCATTAGCGGTCCCAATCTCGTTCCCTCTCCAGCTCCCACCATTTTGTATAAAACACCTGGTCTAGCTTCCTCTCCTTAGTTTGAGCTGACTATCTCTGACCCCTATTGCCCATTAAGAACTCCCAAAACAATGAACTATAAAAGGCAAAAGGGCTTTAGAATAATATGTCTCACCTAACAGAGTGACTTTCGTTATAATTAATTTTTATAAAAGGGAAAAAGGAGACATGAAAAGAAGTGGCTTCTTACTTGTTGATGAGGTGCCAGAAGAGGGCCCAGCAACAGCAATGGGGAGGCTCTTGGGCAGAGCTGCTGGTGTCTTAGTGTCTCGACCTGAAACAAACTCTGTTTTAAGTGCTATAACTTCCTCTGAGTTCTTATTATTCTCCATAAACATAGAAGACAACACAGAGAATAAGAATCACTATTCCCAGCTAGCAGCACTCCTTCCCAAGTATGCTCACTTCACACATCTACGTGTTTCAATCTTAGTCATTCAGTGATCAACTTCACAATCTTATTGCTGATCAAACTTTAAACTTCCCTTTGAAGGCTCTGAACCTCCACCCTGACCTCCCCATTTATTCACGTATTTCTAAATCTCTACCACATTAAGCAGCCAATTTTTAAAATCAGCTTTTTTAAAAAAATGAAAGAATGTGGAGCAATTTTTCCTACCAAATTAAAAAGTCAGCATGGGCTTTCAGAATGCCAGGACGAACACCACTGTGTGACCTAGTGATGAAGCCACAGGAAAACTACTTACGCTTCTTTTCAAAGGTTTTATCACTCATGGGCCTTCCATCATTCTGCTGCTTCTCTTTCTCTAATTGTTCCTATTATTAAAGGTAAGCATAAACAGATTTAGAAAATCGTTCTAATGAGAAATTACTGAAAGCTTTACAGATACAAATATAGTTCACAAAAATGCCTAAAAGAAGCATTTTTTCCCCAAATTAGTGTCTAAAGAAGTCAAGATTCTTTCTGATTTGTGTCCTTTTAACATCTACAGAATTGTGCCTTCAGGAGTTTGTCAAGCTAAAACAATGAGCTTCATATCATTGCTGTAATGAGCCTTTCTTTCCTAGAAGGTATTTACCAATTCTCATCAGCAAAATACTTGTCACTATTGGTCATTTCCATTTCTGATTGGTAAATGGCAAAATAATACTTTTCTTTAAAAAGATTGAGAGAAAAGAAAATAGTCTTTTCAAAATTTTTAAAATGTTTTATTGAAGTATAATAATACATAGAGAAAGTGCACAGATTATAAGTACACAGCTCCCTGAATTTTGCCCAGATGAACATAGCTACATAAGCAGGTCCCAGACCAAGAAACAAAATGTTACCAAAACTCGAGTCCTTTATCCCAATAGGACAAGCAGGCAAGAAGATCAATAGACATGTCAAGTTCGAACAAACTTGGCATAACTGACAGGTATAGAACGTTACGCTCAACTGAAGAACGCACGCTTTTTTCAAGTGCACATAAAGAAAAAGACAGAGAAAACACATGACAAGATAAAAACCTTTCACATACAATTGGACTACATAAAAAAGAACCAAATGGAAATTCTAGAACTGAAAATAAAACAGGTGAAGCTGAAAAATAAAATATCATTCAGTGGGCTTAACAGTAGCATTATCTATTTTCTCCATCTTTTTCTTTATTATCTTAATCATATTAATCACGGCTGTTTTGAAGTCCTTGTCTGCTAACTCCAATTATCAGGATCATCTGTGGGTCTCTTCCTAGTGTCTTATTTTTGTCTCGGGTTTAGGTCACTCAGTCCTAAAAATTTTTAGAGCTTGCTTATTCTCTGCAGCTTCTACCACTGGCAACACTGAACTTTAACCTTTGTCTTAGAAGACTGCTGAAATAATGGAATTTACTTTTCAGAAGATTTCCACTTAAGTTTTTACTCACAAAGTACAATTCTCTGCAAAGAAATAGAAAATATAAAAAAGAAATAAATGGAAATGTCAGAACTGAAAAATACTAGAAATAAAAAATTCACCGGATAAGAGCCAGCCCCGTGGCCTAGTAGTTAAGTTTGGTGTGCTCTGCTTCAGCAGCCTGGGTTCGCTTCCCAGGTGCAGACCTACACCACTCGTCAGTGGCTATGCTGTGGCAGCAACCCACATACAAAACAGAGGAAGACTGGTACAGATGTTAGGTCAGGGTGAATCTTCCTCAACATAAAAAAAAAGAAATTCACTGGATAGGTTCAGCAGCAAATGGAGAGAACAGGAAAAGAGCTGGTGACACTGAAGATGAGTCAATAGAAATTATTCACTCTGAGTAGCATAGAGTTAAAAAATAAGAACAAAGCCTCACGGACCTGTGGGACAACAGTAAAAGATCAAACATATGTATAATTGGAAACCAAGAAGCAGAAGAGTGAGGAATTGGGATAGAACACATATTGAAATAAACAATGGCTCAAACCTTCCCAAATTTAGGGAATGATACACGTTAACAGATTCAGGAAGCTCAGCAAATTTGCAGTAAATTATGCCTAAACATATCAAAAGCAAAGTGCTAAAAACAAAAGATAAAAGAAAAATTCTTGAAAGTAGCCAGAGAAAAACAACATTACATACGGGACAGAATTCAAATGAGAGCAGCTATTGTATCAGATGCTACAGGGACCAGAACACGACAGAGGCACATCCTCAAAGCACTGTCAACCCAGAATTCCACATCCAAAGGAAACATCCTTCAGGGATGAAGACATTTTAGATAAAGGAAAACCAAGACGATCGGTCACAAAATATCTGCATTTCAAAACTTGCTAAAGAAAGTTCTTCAGGCTGAAGGGAAAAAAATACCAGAAGGAAATTTGGACCCTAGGGAATTAATGAAAAGCACTGGAAATGGTACATATGAGTAAACACAGAAGTTTACTCTCTTAAGTTCCTCAAGATACCGATGACGACTTAGAGTAAAAATTCTAACACTGACTGGTGGGGTTTTCGATGCAGATGTAATCACATAACTGTAACATCAGGAAAGGCATGGAGTGGGTAAAGGCGTCTGTATTATTGTTAGGTGGAGTGGCACAATATTAACAATGAGCAGACTCTAAAAGGTTAGGTATGCATATTGTAATCTCCAGAGAAACCACCAAAAAAACAATCCCAAAAAAGAAAAAGAGAGAGAGAGAGGAGAGAGGGAGCATCAATCACTAAGATAAGAATGCAACAAGGGTTATCCCCATAGATCCCACACATATTAGAAGGACAATATAAGGATATTGTAAACAACTTTACACCGACAAACTTGACAGCTTCGATGACACAGACAAATGTTTGGGGGGAAAAAGCAATTTATTAAATAGACAAAAGAAGAAACAGGAAATCTGAATAGTTTTATATCTATTAAAGTAGTTGAATCAATTATCAAAATCCTTTCCAAAAAGAAAACTTTGGGCCTTGACAGCTTCACTAGTGAATTCTTCTATTAAACATTCAAGGGGGAAATAAGCAATTGTATACAAACTTTGTCAGAAAATAGAAGAAACGGCAATACTACCCATCTCATTTCATGAGGCCAGAGTAACTAATTCCAAATTTAAAAGACCCAAAAAAGGAATTTAGAGACCAACTTCACTATGAATCTATGACTATAGATGCAAAATTCCTTTGAAAAAGTAGCCAAGCATCCAACAATAGAGAAAAGGACAATACACCACCGCCAAGGAGAGTTTATCCCCAAAACACAAGATTGGATTACCGTTTGAAAAATCAAAGTAATTCAGTTTTAACAGAATGAAACAGAAAAACCAAATATCATTTCTAGATACACAGAAAAAGCATTTGACAAAATGCAACAATCATTCATAGAAACTTTCAGCAGACTAGGAACAGGAGAAAACTTCCACAATCTGATAAAGGCCCTTGGTAACATAGTACCTAATGGTGCTCCCTAAGATCAGTATAAAGACAAGCATGCCCCCTTGTATCACTTTTATTCACTTTTATTATACTGGAGGTCCTGGACCTTGCAGTAAGACAAAACAGAGAAAGAAAAGGCATAAACATTGAATAGAAAGAAGTAGTCTTGCTTACTTAAAGATGACATAATGGCTCACATGGAAAATCCTTTAAAATCTAAAAAACAACATGCAGAACAAATGAGCAAACTTAGCAAGTTTGCAAGATACAAGGTTAATGTACAAAAATCAACAGCATTCTTACACTCCAGCAAGAAAAAGCTAGAAAGTGAAATTAAAAATTACAATTTCACTCACAATAATGCCAAAAAACTTAACTAGAAATAAGTCTAACAAAAGACTTACTTGAGCTCAACACTACCAAAATTATTGAGAAAAAAGTAAAGACAACTAAATAAATGGAGTGGTAGACAATGTTCGTGGATTAGAAGACTCATATTGTTAAGATGGCAATTTTCCAAACTGATCTATAGATCAATCTTAATTAACACAATTCCAACAGGATTTTAATAGAAATGGACAAACTGATTCTAAACTTTATATCAAAATGCAAAGAACCTAGAATGGCCAAAGCAATTAAAAAGGAGAAAAGTTGGCAAACTTACCCTACTTGATTTCAACTTTCATAAAGTTACACTGTTCAGGACAGTTAGGAACCGTCAAAAAGACAAACACAAAAACGAGTAGAACAGAACAGGGAGTCAAGAAATAGAAATATACAATATGGACAATTGATTTTTTTAAAAGGTGCTAAGGCAATTCAACAGCGAAAGGAAAGTCTGTCAACAAATAGTGCTACAATAATTGAGTACTCAGATGGAAAAAATAAGCATATATAAAAACTAACTTGAAATGGATCATAGACCTAAATGTAAAACCTAAAACTAAAATTTCTAGAAGAAAACAGGAAAAAGTCCTTCTAATTTTGGAACAGACAAAGGATTCTTGGAACAAAAAAGCATGAACTATAAGAGAAAATATTGATAAGTTGGACTTATCAACCAAAATTGAAAACTTCTGCTCTTCAAATGATACTGTATTAAGTAAATGAAAAAATAAGCCACAGGCTTCAAAAAGATATTCATAAAATATTCATCTGATAAAGGAGTTGTATTCAGAGTGTACACAGAACTCTTACATCTCAATAAGATAACCCACTTTAAAATCTGAAAACAGATTTTATCAAATAAGAGATAAGGATGGCCAATAAACAAAAAAGATGCTCAACATCATTAGGCATCAAGGATATGCAATTTGAAGCCACAGTGAGACACCATGACATACCCACCCTACTGAGCATTAGAGGGGATATGGGGTAAAGCGAATCCCTCCACCACAGCTGATGGGAACGTAATGCCATTCCATTTCTAGGTATTTTCCCAAGAGAAACGAAAACACATATCCACCCAAAGACTTCTTCACAAACGTTCATATCATAGCAGTTTTATTTGTAATATCCCAAAACCAGAAGTAACCCAAATATCCACTAAGAGGTAGATAAACAAATTGTGGTACACTCATAACATGGAATACTACTCAGAAATAAAAAGGAATGACCTGTTGATATACACAACAACATAGGTGAATCCCAAAATCATCAAGTTGATGGAAAGAAGCATGACAAAATGAGACTACAGAATATGATTGAATTTATATAAGTTCTGGTTGTAAACTAGATTTGTGTTTTCTGGGGACTGGAGTAGAAGATATAGATTACAAAGGGGCACAAGAGAACTTCTGAGGGAATGGAAATGTTTGGTAGTTTGATTGTGGTGATGGTTTCATGGATATGTCCATATGCCAAAATTCATCAAATTGTAAACTTGCAATATATGCAGTTAATTGTATGTCAATTATACTTCAATAAAGCAGTTTTTTTTAAAAAAAGGCTCTCAAATGTAGTTTTTCTTCCAGTTCACAAAAGAACAGATTTCAGAAGATCAGGATTCTTCTTTAGTCATATTGAAGGAAAAAAGTGTGAAATTGAAAGAAATCCTTTAAGTTTAATAACAAATCATAGTTAATATCAGTCAGAAAAGAATATGTGTGTGTGCATGTGAAAACATACCATTTCCAAAAGAAGTAGTTCTTCTCTTTCTTTCTCTTGATCCAACAAGTCTTTTTCATAAAATTTTTTCTGAAACTAAGTTCAAAGTTTAAAATGAAACTGTGAAACATTAATGATGAGTTTCTGCCAATTTTTAAATATTCCTTTCAACATAATGTAAAGAGAGTGTACTTACGGCATCCATCGACATTTCCATTCTGTCCAACTCTAACACAGTCTATAAAGAGAGTTTTTTAAATTATTCAACAGCAACTAAATTAAATAAACCCATCACTCCTCAAGAAGACTACTTTCCAGTAAGAGGTTCAAAGAGACTTACGCACTATGTGAAAGGCTAAACTAGAAAACCTAAAGTTCTCCCCAATTCTACACTGTATTTTTAATCAACCTTTATACATTAATGCCAGGATCTATTTAAACTTTTAAAAGTTTTCAACCTTAAGAGGAGTAAGTCCAGAAGAATATTTTAAATAGTGAACACATGCAAATTTAACTAATTTCTAATAAGTCCCAGTGCTACTCTTTTCTGAATTTTCAGAAATACACTGTAATTTTTGAATTTTTAAAAAATATTTTAGCTAAATATATAAGAAGCAAGCTATCATTTGGTTTAACATCTTTATTAGCTTTTCACTGAAACTTTTGATCAATATGACATTCTAACCAATAGAAAAGACCTTGCTCTGACCGTATTCCTCAATTTTGTATTGTCTTTCAGAATACATTAGTCTGAAACTAATTATTTCAGTCAAACAATGCTCCATCCAATCATGTTTCTGTCTCTGATACAGGACAGTGCTTCTCTGCAGGAGTAACTCTGACGGCCAAAATAAAGAACATTCATTTATTCACATGCCCAAGGCTATCCACTGCAGGCATAATATTTATTTGAAGCTTTATTTTTATGCTGAAATTTATGAAGTTGCTACAATTTATGCCACGAAATATCCTTTGTAAATAAAATTACTCCCATCTTAAAAAAACGACCAAAGTAAGCTATTCTGTTTTTATCCCAAAACTTTGTAGGGCTTCCTCAGAGGTTCCCATCCCAATACCTCAGTTTAATAAACATTATACTATAGAATTTCCACGTGACAAATTAACTTCCTCATGTGACCTGTACTCAAGACAGGAGCGGTACTCCAGAATAATCCATTGTAGATTAATAATCCATTAATTTAATTATATCATTTTTTCATCATATTTATGGGGTCAGCTTATATTCTCTCTTGAGTTGATAAATGCTTTCAAGAAAGTAACCCTCTCAGGTTTATTGTTGTGAAAGTTAACCCCATTGCCTAAACTTCTGTAACTAAATGGTAAGGGCAGAAATATCTGCTAGAAACAAATGTGTGTGTGTGTGTATGTATATATATGTATAAATACATTTATAATTTAATTAATTTAAATACATTTATACATATAGATACACACACACATTTTTAGATTTAGATGTATGTCCAAACTCTGGGTGTTTCTGGCTATTTCAGTTGATGAAAGTAGAATTCATATTTCAGAAAAATAAAATTATACTAATTAATACCCAGTTATATCATTTTATTAAAAAAGCTCCTCATGTGACATCTGGCACTGATCTCTAAAAAAAAAAATCAAAAGATTTTCTTTTTCTCACCACTGATGCTAAGTTATTTAAGACATTAATAAATTAATTTCCCTCACTACAAATAAATGCTCAAAAATGATGTGTCTTGAAGTTCACATTCAGATTCATAAAAGTAATCACTTTAATTTGACTTAATCTCATAAAAATATTAGTTACACAGATATTTAGCAGTTTTTGAAGATTACGAAATATTTTAAGGTTAGACTTCACTAACCCAAATTTTTACTGTTTTAGTTTTCCAACATTCCCAACAATCCATATAATAAGATCATGTGCTAAAATAAAACAAAAAACCCCTAAGACACAATGTTAGGATGACACAATGTTGAGAAAGGAACGCACTCAGCGGGGAGAGATCGCTATTGCAGTCCTGGCTCTGCCACTTACTCACATGATCTCCAGCAGACACTTACTATTTCCAGGCCTAGAGCTTCTGCAAAGTCAAAGAGATGACTGAGGCCCTTCCAGCCCTCCCAGGGCCAAGCGTCGATCAGATGTGACCTTCCTAATTTTACCAACAAAGTTCTCCTGTATTATAATTGCTTATAAATAAAGTCTGGTGAATGAAGTATTCGTTACTAGTTGAACAGTATTTACTGAGTACCTAAAATGTGCCACGCTCTCTCTCATGGAGCCTGCGTTACTAGTAAGGAAAGTGTAACGCCGAAGTGCCCTTTCCAAGGAACTTTCACATCCAGCTGTAGCACACATCAACCAGATCAGACACTAATTCTTACTGCTCTAGCAACAGCACAAGTATTTTAACATTTTGTTATGCTATCAAGCCAAAATAAGTGAAGTCATGAATAACAGTATCTAGAGGCAAGGAATGCACATGTTGTGCCAAGAGTGATACGTACTCTCTTCACAATGGCCAGGACATCCTTGTCTTTTTCTTGACACAGGAGCTTTCTCACACACATTTCTAACTGCTGAAGCAGATGCTTGTCTGCAGGGATCTTCAGAGTAGACTTCACTTTGGGCAACAAGCAGCAAAGTTTCATTCTAAAATAAACAGTATTTTCTTTTGAGTGAATTCACTAAGAACAGTAACATGAAATTGAAAGAAAATTCAAGCTTCAGATAGCCTGGGAGTCCATTTGCTATGCAACAAAAGTTTATGCAGCACCCACTACGAGTCAAGCATTCACTACTCTGGGCGCTGAGAGACAAGAGTGAACAAAACCAGCAAAATTCTCTGCTCTCCTGGAGCCTACATTCTAGTACGGATTAGGAAATAGAGAAGAAACAAACAAGTAAAACGTCTGCCCACAGTGCTAAGTGCTGTGGAGAAAAATAAAACTGGGAAAAAAAGACGAGGGAGTAGCAGAGGAGGGGGTTACAATTGTAAAACAGGTGGTCAAAGAGGGTTTTAACGCAGGTTTCACTGAAAAGAGGACATTTAAGCAAAGACCTAAGGAAAATGAGGGACCAGGCCACAGGACTATCTGGAGAAGAGCATTAAGGCAGGGGCTGCAGTAAGCGCAACGCCCTACAGGCGGAGCTTGCCTGGTGTGTTGCCCCAAATTAGCAAATCGGCCAAAATTGGAAAATTGGCTAGAACGGAGCAAAGGCAAGATTAGCAGACCTCGGAATAGCTATAGGAGGCCAGCTTGTGTAGGGCCTTGCAGGCCACTGTTTGGAGACTGGCTTTTATTTTGAGTGCAATAAGAAGCCATGGAGGGTTTTGCACAGAGGAGTGAAACGATCTGATTGAACGTTTTCAAAGTATCATCTGGCGACTGTGTTGAGATTAGACTGCAGGTGGTCAAGGACAGAGGGGAGACAATGGGGGGCGGCTCGTGCAACAATCCAGGCGAGAGGGGACGGTGGCTTGAGCTAAAGTGGTGGCAGTCGAGGTGCTGAGAAGTGGCTGGATTCTGGATATGTTCTGAAAGCAGCAGGCTGTGCTGAGGGATTGGAGCGGACTGACAGACGGAGTTAAGGGTTAGACCCGCGCCAGTGGCAAGATGCAGCAGTTACTCACTGAGATGGAGAGCACCGCAGAGGGAGCAAGTGCAGATGAGGAAGATGAGGATTAATGTGGGACAGATTAAGTCTAAGTGCCCATTAGATATTCAGTGGAAATGCTAAGCGGGCAGTTGGCTCAATGAGTCTTCTGTCCAGGGTGGATGTCCACGCTGGAGACATGTGGTCAGGAATACTTAGCGCACAGATGACACGTGAGCCATGAGACTGGCAAGATCACCAAGGCAGGAAACGTAGTTTGAAAAGATAAAAGGATACAGCCTGGGGCACCATCACAGTCTAAACTGGGTTGATAAGGAAGCAACAAGCAGATGGAAGAATGCCAGAGAGGTGACAGGAATTCCAGGAAAGTAGGGAAAACCTTTCTAGGAAGAGGCATGCACAACACGCTTTGCTTTGCTAAGCTAAAACTCAGCTGCTTTGCCTGGTCTGCTTTTAGAGAGGGATGCGAGGGGGCTACTTTTTGCCTGTCGTATTCATTCATTCATCTGCGTGTCCTCCAGATATTATTATTATTTTATTTCTATGCCAAACTTGAGACAACTAAGTCCCATTCCTAGAGTCTCCAGGATGCTTTCTCAGCTGCGCCTTCAGTGGAAGATTCTTCATATACAACAAAATGTGCTATTGAACTAAAAGGGAAAAGAAGCTCCTCCTCCAGAATTTTCAGCTCTGTACATAGCAGTAATGGTCTCAAACTCATTCAGAGCTCACCACAATACTGCTAAGCCTGGTGATGCTTTCTTTACTTAAGGGGTCCCAATCACTCCAAAGAGAAAGTTTTTTATTTCTGCCAGCTGAGGAAAAGGCTCCTTTGAATACCAATAGTCTTTTGAAGCCTTGATATTGTCTAGACTCAGTGATTTAAATTTTAAACATCTACTTAAGGAAAAAAAAAACACAACAGTCTATGCACACGTCATTCTTTATAACCCAAAGCAAGTCTAGAAAACATGTTCAGTAGAAGCTCTAGAAGCCATAGTAGGGATGTATCTCTATGAGAATCCTGAGCCCATGAGATTATAAAGATTTTGAGATCAGGGATCACACCTTTCTGATAAATTAAATCCTTTATGTACATTATCTCAGGTATTTATTCCTCAGAAAAGCCTATGAATTAGGTACTAAGGAAATCGATGCACAGAGAGGTTTGGTAATTTGCCCAAAGACACAAAGCTAGAGTAGAACTAGAAATCAGCACAGGCAGCATAGCTCCAGAAACTATCCTCCTAACCTGCATGATCCCACCACTCTTGCCTGTGGTGGCTTTCACCGTGTCTGCACATTTTGTCTTCAAAAGCTAGTTAGCATATGGTGCTGCTGGACTGATTTGTTTGGCTGGCAGCTGCCCAGGCAGGAGAGTAAAACCTAGACAAATTGCTATACAATGATGTCTTACCCAAAAAAATCACCAAAATTCCAGAGCGATATTCAATTAATCTTCACTTGGTTTTTTAATTGGCAGGTTGCTTTCTCTTAGAGTCAACGCTATGCTATTAGTCACACTGACCTGAGTAGAAATGATTTCATTTCCTCCCAAATAATTCTTGTCAACTGCTTGGTAAGTGATAATTCATCACATTGAAAGCTGCTTTTCTAGAATCACAACTTCGGATTTTCAAAATGTTTAACAATGTGGTTGGATCTATTCGTTATTTAGCAAAAGCTAAATGCTAAAGAATCATCAACAGGTTCTTTAAATTTACTTTAATCTCAAGTCAAGGAAACCTCACCTCTCACATAGCACAGATAAGATGCACAAAATACTGAAGCCAATGCAGTTATGCTTCCTGTATTTTCTCTCTAAAAGCACAAAACAAAAACCACTCTCTACATTTGTTTCCCTTAAATAATGCTTGCAAAATTCTCAGGCTGAACTTTTCACATCTTTTGACAATTTTTCTTGGTGTATTTTCTCTCAACAGCAACACTATCAGTCTATGCTTACTGCCTGGCCAATTCTTCCTGTTAAAAAGTATTCAATGTGTCACAGATTGCCTACAATTCATGTCAGTTGTTTAGAAAAGATGCACACATGTCACCCAGCATAAAACTAGGTGTGGCTAGCACGTGCAAACCCAGCAGGGAGCTCTGGAGCCTGTTTAGGAAGTCTTGGCCCGATGACTGTGGCTGTGTCTCTCTTCTACGGATCTGAGTTCCTCAATTTCACAGCAGACACACAGAGTAGAGAACACAGAAATCTAATGGCTGAGGGGTTAAAATTCTCTTCAACTCCTTATGCAATGGGCAAATAACTCAAGAAATGGTATGTGTGCACTGAATGTCACTGAATTGTACTCTTAAAAATGGCTAAAAGGGTAAATTTTATGTTATGTATATTTACCACAATTTTTCCAAAAAAAAGTAATATGCTTATTTGGGGAGGAAACAAAGGCAAAATATATTTATTCTTTTTTTCAATTTCCAAGCAAGCCGTTTTCAAGTCTGTTTCATCTAACTTCACAGTTAATTTATCAACTCCAACTAACATTTACTGGATTTCAAAAATGTGAGACAGCTGAACACAGGTAAAAAGAGACGAAAAAGACTCCGAAGCAGCCCTACTTCTCTGAATAAATAGGCCTCTAAAAATGGACAGATCTTCTCCAAGCCAACTTTGAACTACTTTTTCTTTAGTGTTTGAAGAGAGATAAATTAATAACATCTACTCAGTCTTCTCTTGACGTCGACGTGTGTATCCAGGTGGCGAGAGAAGCCTGCCCGGCTGGCACTGACGACAGCTCTGTCAACCCGGTAAACAAACGGCCTGAGACAGTGTTAAAAGATTACGCTTCCAAGTCCTATTAATGCTCATCAATTAAGACTCGTAAGAATTCCAAAGCAAGTATAAGTTCTTCACTTAGTTTTTTTAACTAAGAAAAAGAGTTTGCATATATTCATTAGAGCAGATACATAAAAAATACAATTTTTTCAAGTATTTTCTTGGACTGGTACCATACCTCACATTTGCCACTGGATCATGTGTCAGTTCGATAACAGGCAGAAAGAAATATTTACAGAAAAATGATTTGGAAAAGATCTCTATAATACATTCACAGGTATCCAAAAATCGAAGTCTATTCCAGTAACTTTTTCCTTGGCCCAGTTCTAGAAACAACAAAAAAATTATAAGTTTAATTTTTCCTACATGAAATTACATGTGACAAAATCAGACGCACAAAATCCAGGACAAGTTTCTTTATACCCACAATTTGTTTAGCAAATACAAGAGATAAAAGAAAAAGCTTACATAACCCAAATTTGTAGACACCCAAATTACTGAAATTACTCAAAAAACAGAAAAAGTTGTATTAAACAATGCATTCAATTCCATAAGCACTTATTAAATACTGAACGACTATTTTTGATCATCCACTATGTGCTAAGTACTTTCCACATATTATCTTATTTAATCCTGAAAAGCACTCCAATGGGACACGCACATACTTATGCCTCAGAAGAGATAAAGATACTGAGATTCAGAGAAGTTAAAGTCACAGGGCTGGTAGGTGCAGAGCTAGAATTCAAACACAGGTCTGTACGACTTCACAATCTTTTAACAATCAAATTGTTTTCTTCCTCTCAGTTCCTTAAAAAATCTTTGAAGTGGATAAAGTCATATGTGAACAGAGTATTATGGACAATAATTCAGATCAATATTTAAAGGATAATTTTCTCCTTTATTACATAAATATCTAAAAGCAAAAATTCTTAATATTTAAAAGCAAATAGAATCTCCTTTCAAAATAACCTATTCTAAACATTAGGTCCTACCACCAAAAAATGAAAACTGAATTAAAATAGACTGAAAAAAGAAAGATTAAAGTATACTGAACATAATTTTTCTTAAATGGAATTTTATGTACTCTTAATTTTTAAAAAGTGGCAATCCACACTTAAAATGGTAAACTCCAATAACTAGAAAATTCCACTACCTACCTATGCCAGATAATAGTTTAGCAAAAGCATTAAGACAGTATGGTCAAAGCAAGCAGACAATAATTAACAAATTCGCTAAGTATATATAGGTGTGTGCCACTATTTCTAGAATTAACACTTTAATTAAAGGTTTTTGCCTTTTTTAAAAACATGTTCTCATATTTATTTCATTTATTTTATTTATTTGTTGTTGTTGTCGAGGAAGATTGGCCCTGAGCTAACATCTGTTGCCAATCCTCCTCTTTTTGCCTGAGGAAGACTGGCCCTGAGCTAACATCTATTGCCAATCTTCCTCTTTTTGCTTCAGGAAGATTTGTCCTGAGCTAACATCTGTGCCAATCTTCCTCTATTTTGTATGTGGGACGCCACAACAGCATGGCAGCCAATGAGTAACGTAGGTCTGCGCCCAGGATCCGAACCCATGGACCCAGGCTGCCGAAGCAGAGTGCACTGAACTGAACCGCTATGCCCCAGGGCCGGCCTCAGGTTTTTGCCTTGATTTTAGCTCTTAGTAAATTAAAATAAACTTGCATTTGTTAACTGGCTCAATTTTTTTAAGACATCATAAACCACCTGGGCTCACCAGATTCACATTCAAGTGTACTAACAACTCTATTCAAGAAAAAAAAAACCCTCATCCTGTCCAGGAACATAAAGTAAATGATTAGATTCATGGATCTTCTACTTATACTCTAGTTCCAAATTCCGTTTCATCAGGGTAGAAACTAGGCTTTCAACATAAGTATACATATTTAATTTCTCAAGTACACAAATTCACAAAACAAAGTCCAGAGTTGTTATTACTTTCATTCATCACAGATCTAATCCTGTCATAAAGGTTCCTAAAACAAACCAAAAAATCAACCTATAAAACACAAATACAAACATCCTCTAGATATTTATTAACAACAGCCTAATTGTTTGTGGCAAAATGATACATAATGTAAGTCAGATCTAAATAAGGCCAGTTTGTGCCCTTTTCTTCTTTCGAAATAAGAGACGACGATTACTTACGTTCAATTAATTTTTGAATGACCTCATGTCTCTGTTCTTGTTTACGATTATAACGTAGAAAAATGCATAGAGTTCGGGAAGCTGCCTTTTGGACAGGTAAGACATTCTTAAAAAAATAAGTAAGAAAGACAGTTAAACTAGTCTAATAGTATATATTCTAAATAATTTGGCCCCACAAATCAATTTTAAGTCATTGGCCAAAAGCAAGAGCAGTTTTGTCTCCCTCTCGTATCACTGTGCTTATATCCCTCTAGAAGCGTCTTCATAATTTAAGGTTAATATCACTCAGGCAAATCAATTAACACATCACATCACAAAGTTAATTTGGCACAGTCATTTCCGAATCATCCAGATTTGATTTGCTACTTGACTCTCATTTCCCTGCCACCTCATCTTAGTGACATTCTCCCCAAATACTCATTCCCTTAGCTGTTTCCTGGATATCGTCACTCATTTAATCAACACACATTTGCTAGAACATATCCTGTGTCAAGGACATCACCAAAAAGGTGCCACTTTTAAGATATAAATTTAGACATTCCACGATCAGGAATGGTCTTCAGTCCTTCTGGCTTACTTTTGCCTCTTCAACCTCAATGTCACTAACTGAGATCTCTGGTCCATGACAAAGAGAGAGCTTGGAATCCAAGGGACATCATGTCAATCACTCTTACCAATGTTTTAAACTCCTCTGTCCTTTGAATTTCTGGGCAGAACCTTAATTCTAAACTAATTCAACCATCCATCTGCACCTGGTTTGAGCTCAAACTATTTATCAGAGAAAAACCCCTTAACAAGTGTATTGTGTCCAGTGTAAATTTACATTCACCATCCTGACTTACATATAAATATCCTAATATTCAATCCTTGAAGATTCGGACTATTATAGTGGGGATCCTCGAAATTTAAGTAGAATACAACTTTACATTGCTGAGAGAGTGTTGCCTGCTATCTCATCCCATATTTTATATAAGCTATTTTTATTCTATTGGGTACTATTCTGTGTTTTTAATCTGTTAAATGTAAAAAGAGAATATTCACTATAAATTAGAAGGGAAAATTTAATCAATGTACATAAACAGAAATACCACCAGAATTAAGAAAAATGAATATTAGATAAATGAACTAAATAAAAGCATGTTACACTTTTCTTTCATTTTGTGTATACTAACAGAATTTCAAATGCATATATACTAGTCATATGAAAATATCTATATTTTGTACCTCATAGTATATTATATTATACAAGGTAAGTTATCTTTTGGACCAGAAATCAAAGATAAATTGTAATTGTACCAAAAGCATAAAAAGGCAGCTTGAAGTTGTGACAATTTAGCACACAAATAAAGACTGCAATTATTTGATTTGAATGATTAAAACATTACTTAACATTAAAAAAAGTGAGTCGAAAAAGAGAGAAAACCAAAACAAAATTCATTTACCACCACTGGAAGTGGCTACTGCACCAACTCCTAGCTCCGAAAACTGACAGAGGCAAAGAATTAAGAATTTATCCTGTCTTTACACTAGGAAGTGTATTTCAGGGTAATCAAATGGCCCAAGTAGATGAAGAAAAGCATTTCTTCACAGAAGAATGTCATCAAAAATGTAGAAGAAATGATAGAATTTTTTTAAATCACGCTTTGGCAAGTTCTAATGAAATAACTGGTTCAGGCAAGGATCATCAATGGATGCAAAAATGCACGGGTAAAAGGTTGATGGGAAACTGGTATTCAGTGTTGAAGTGTCAGCTTCAAATTAC
The DNA here is from genome assembly GCF_021613505.1 of Equus quagga. Classification (NCBI taxonomy): domain Eukaryota; kingdom Metazoa; phylum Chordata; class Mammalia; order Perissodactyla; family Equidae; genus Equus; species Equus quagga. The sequence goes on along the minus strand of NC_060286.1, from coordinate 35,426,935 downwards.
AACGCAGATCACAAGGGAGAAAACACAATTTTGCAGTGGACTAGTGGAGCCGTCACCACCTGCACAACCGCTCTTAGCTCACTTACAGAGAGACAACCATCCAGATACGACGCAACATGAAATACACAGCAGCATTTATGAAGTATTCTTGCCAAATGTTTAACCTACAACTCAGCAAGCCCCTCGATCTAACTTCCAGTTTACAAGAACTCTGGAGAATTGATGAACCAGTTAACACCATGAAACAGCAACCTGACAAATGCAGAGTTGAGATATTCCACAGGACAGCTGACCAGGTCTTTTCCAAAGTTCAACAGCATGAAAAGTGAGGAAAAGGGGAAGAGGGACCTACTGTGGATTAAAAGAGAATTAACAGATGTAACAATCAAAGGCAATGCATAGATCTTCATTGGATCCTATGCGGAATAAAACTATTGTAAAATACATTTGGGGGATAACTAGTAAAATTTTAATATGGACTGGATATGAAATGGAATTAAACAATAGTTATTCCTTTTGTTAAAAGTAAAACTAGTGTGATTATATAGAAGAATGTCCTCTTTTAGAGATGAATATTGAAATTTTTAGAGATGAAATATATTGACATCTACAATTTAAAATTCTTCAGCCCAATGAAATAGAAAAAACAAATATGGGAAAACGTTAACAATCGTTATATCTAGGTGATTGGTATATAAGAGTTCATTACAGTATTTTCTCTGCCTTTCAGTATCTCTAAAATTTTTTCACAACAAAAGTAGGGGAAAACAAGTTGGCTTATGTCATTCCTCTACTCAAAACCTTGCAAAGATTTCCCCTGTATCAGAGAATACAATCTAGATCCTACATCATGGCTTTCAAGCGCCAAGTGCTGTGGACCCAGCTACCTCTCTAGCCTCACCTCTCTCTACTACTCGCCACACTGGCTTCCTTACTGCTCTTCACACAACCAAGCATAGCCCATAACACACCTTTCACTCGCTATCCCCTTTGCCTGGACCACTTGTCCTTCAGATGTCCACGTGGTCACGCGCTTACTTTGTTCAAGCCTCTGCATGAAGCACACTTGATCAGAGAGGACTTTTTCCTGACCACGATATCCACAGCAGCATCCCACTACCCTCCATCACTCTCTTCACCTCGAAGCTGCTTCACTGGACTTCTCGGCCCCGACACACTACATACGTATGTGAGTGTTTACTGCCCGTCTCCAGCGAACGTAAGGTCCTCTGAGAAGACGCCCTCTGTCTCCTTCATTCACTATGGTATTCCTAGCATCCAGGACAACGCTTGGCACATAGTAAGTGCTCAGGAAATTTTGTTAAATGAATGAACGAATATTATAGCCATCAGGTATGGAACTAAGTATATAAATGTTTCTTTTCTCCAGAGAATGTTGAAACAGAATATACATGTCTTCTTTAATCACAGAAAATGTTCTATAATAATCATGTATCTCCTTCTGAGTGTGGAATTACCTCCTTGTAAAAGAAAACATAAAACAAATGTCTCAGGTTTAAAAGTATTTTGTTCACATCCTATGTTGTAAATCATTTCTCTTTCCTGATGAGACACCAAAAATAAGGAATAATGATCTATTCTCAGCTTTCTAAACACAAATATGCCTACTAAGTAGTGAGGTTGAGACAAACAATTAAGATCAAACTTCACAGCACTCATCACCACCTGTTAATGTATTTATTTTATTTTATTATTTATCACTTCCTACATCACCACCACTTTAGAACGTAAGCTCCATTAGAGTAGGATTCTGTCTGTCTTGTTCACTCCTATATCCCCAGCCCTTAGCACAGTGCCTGACACATAGTAGACACTCAAATAAGCAAGTGCCAAATAAAGTAATCAATAAATTCTGCTCAGTTTTATGTGACACTCCCTAGGCAGTACATTCACGCACTGTCCTCTGATAAGGACGTTATTGTTGTCAATATTACTTTTTAAGATTGTCCCTCTATACTGTAAACTTCAACCTCTAGGCTTTGCTTTGATATATGAAATAAACTTGTAGAGATGTTAGTTCATGAGATGTATACCTATTTTTTTTTTATTTAAGTTGTAAATGACACCAATAACGTCATTTTTTCTCTTTCTAATCTTTGAAGCTAAAACTGATTTTGGGCTTTTGAGATGGTTACTAGATTTCATTATCTCCCTTTTATTGAGAAGAATGAGAATTTAATAATCTTCTCTGGAAATTTCTGTGAAAAAGGGAGACAACTTACTCTATGGGAAGTTTGAGTACAACTTCCCACCCCACACTGGCCCCCTGCTTCTGACGCTAAGTTAAGGCCATCCATAGTAGGGCACCCAGATTTTGGTACAAACTTTCTCTGTGACACAGCCACTCTTTAGGTGCTATAAAAGAAAAAGGAACAAACTAATATTAAGGAGCTTAAAGGAGGCCTTGACAAAAGGGCATTGTTGAGGTAGCACTGAGGCCCAGATACGTAAAAGGTATACGTCAGGGCAGGAGGTACTCTGAGTGGGGACCACTGACCCTGCCAACCTTCCTCTGGAGAAGAATGTCCCAAGTCTGAAGTGAGTCTGTTTACCCTCTTCCTGGCAGTATATAAACACAGGGTACGCGAGGGTACCACCCGTTCACTCCTCTCTCCAGCTAGGCAGAAGATGACCAAAGCGGAGAAGCAAAGGCAAACCCGAGTTCCCTCCTCAGGGACCCGGGAAGAGAACTTCCCTCCAGGCACAACGGAACAAACTCAGCTTGTTGTACTATTTCAAGACTGTGAAGAATTTGCATATTCCAAAATCAGGTGCAAGTTCAAAAGAATAATAAGATAAAAAGCGTTGGGCTCACATTTGTCATCATGATTGTGAACATTCTTTGCAAGAAACGATAGTAAATCTGATCACTTGATATGACATGTGGCAGACAGGCATATTTCTGTAGGAGCTTCTCGTGAGTTCTCCATTTTAAGGAGGCTGCAGCTCGCTGCTCAGCGGCCGTGAGGGCTGGAATCAAGTCAGGAAGAGACAATAACTGGAAAGGAAAACACATCAAAAGAATCAACGATAATTAAATCAATCCAGTGCAGCATTCGGTCAAATCATTCAGCCTTACAACACTCTTGCTCGTTTCAGAACTTAGGAGGCATCTCAGTTGTCACAGGGAGATAATTACCTGGTGAAATCAAATACTTTAAAAAAATCCATTAGCAAAATTTATGGTTACTGGAAACAAAATTTTGAAATAGAGACTGGGACTCACAACCTTCCTAATTAAAGTAAAAGTTATTATATTTCACTGTCGGCAAACTTTGACCTTCTAAATTCCCACCCTTTTTGTCCTCACCAGTTGCTATTCTTGAAATAATAATTAATGCTAATAAAAACTGAAAATATGAATATAAACTCTAAGGACAATAAGTAAGAATCATGGTAATATAAGAATTGTGGAGGAAATTCAAGCTGCTCAAACTCCAACACACATTTACCGCTATGTGGCCAGCACTACTTCAAATGTTTTCCATGCACTCTTTCATGGATGCCTCACAACAACTCTGCAGAGTAAGGTAATGATTACGACATCCAGAAACTTTTTACATACACGGGATTTACCTTATTTTCTTGCACGCTGCTTTCTCCACCAGTAGACATAAGTTCCAGTATCTCTGGAAGATGATCTATAAGAGCATCCAGTACCTTTTAATAGAGATATTGATTACTCTTATGGTGATGATTACATTTTTCTAATCTTAAATTAGTTTACTTCACAGGTCAATTTCTACACAGAAATAGTGTTATTTACCAAATAACATTTTGGGGGTTTCTATTTTCTTACTTTGCCATCTTCTTGCTGGAAGGTCTTAGAAACATGATCAACTGCCTTGATTAAACTACCTTTGAAAAGGGATCAGTATATCTGCCTCGTGATACTGTTCAAACAGTCTAGATCTGAGGCGGCTCCTTCTACAACAACACGCTCAGAAACTGCCTCCCAACTTCTGAAAAGCAGCTGAAGTCAGCTGACACCCTCAGGGACGTCTAGATGTTGATGAGGTGAGCTTTGGCAAGCCAGTTAGCATTTAGGTGAACAGCATACACTAAACGCAGTATCAAAATAAGGTATTTCAAAGCCTTCACAAGTATACTCCCCAAACGATGCTAAGAGAAAAATATATATATAAAATGTGATACAACATACGATTACAATTGTGTAAAATAAAAACCTTTATATAGAAAAAACAGAAAATGAAAAATATAACAAAATAGTAACAGTGATTGGAAGTAAAAGTATTCTTCTGTCTGTCTATTTTCCGGCATTTCCAAAACTTTATCAAATAAATATACATATATTCTTTAAAACCTAATGCTTTTTAAACACCTTCCCAATTTCCAGTCTATGATACAGTGATACATTGACTTGAAGCCTCTGGGGCTCGTCAGATGAAAGAGTTTGTGCAATTGCCAAGAAGCAGGGGGGAAAAGGCACTAACATATTCAGACTTCACACAAAAGAAGTGAAACCCAAGAGTAAGAAGACATTACCTCTAGTGATTCGTCTTGTAACAACGTTATCAGTTCTTTGTGTATTAAATATACTCCAGAATTCAGAAGTTTAGACACCTAAAATGTAGCAATAAAGTCTCTCAGGTTTGAGACTACTAGACATACAAAGGTTATAACAGTAATCTTTAAAATACATCCCTGATACTTCTTCTAAAACGAGACTAAGTTACAACATAAGTATAAAATTGAATTTCTAGAAAAATTAATTGCATACATAACCAGCTTTTTAGTCTGCTTCATAACACACTGGAGTGTGTAGACATATGAGGGTGCAGAAGTGCACATATGGGGTGGGAAGTGCAGAAGAAGGGATTTATCAGTCATAACTTTCATATCACAAGCAATAATAAGCCCACGGATGCCCCTAGTTCACATTTTAAAGGCTTCGAGCAGCAAACAGCAAAAAAGGACGTCTTTCAGGACATCCCAGGCATATAAGCATTCATCGCAATTCAGAGCTTTCCAGAGAGGGCCAGCGCTGTGGAAGGTTTATACTGACACAGGGATAGAGAGGATTCCCACCCAAGCAAACATGGAAGACGTTCCCCATCAAAGACTCCAACCGACAGGAAAGGAGCTGGGAGAGTCCAGACTAATCCAGCTCCTCTGCGAACAGGGGATTCTTCCCTCCGGAAAGACACAATGGTAGATTCACCAGTTTCTAATTCACCCCCTGCTTTTTTTTTTTTAACATACTTTTTTTAATTTGAAAAAAGGGTTCCTGGATAAATAAAATGTTTTAAACATCTTTGTTCTACAGAGTTGTTTTGACTTGTTGAAAATATTTTCAAAATATTTTTCCGAAAAACAAAGTCAGAACATACTAAAGTAATTATCAAAATCTAGCAATAACACTGTTAGGAAAATTTAAATCCATCAGTGGATTTTCATAATTTAAAAGGGTAAACCTAGACTAACCATTCATTTTATGGAGTATCATTATCAGCCTACCTATATAGCATGATTGTCAGAAAATGGAAATTAGCCATCCAGTAAATGGCTTGATCAATGATTTCCAAACTCACTACTATCAATGAAATAGTTTTGTACACATATTTCAATATGTTCATTCTTATGATGCTAACATATTACGCCCACTATAAAACACAAATTAAAATGAAATATTAAATGGATGAGACAAAAGTAAACATAAATAGAAACTCTCTCATTTCATAAACATGGCATTCTCAGACTCTAATCTCATGCAACCATCTCTGGAGACCACTCATCTAGACAAATCCAAGCACACATGGTAACCAAGCCCACACACCCAGTTAACACATATTGAAGACGAATATTTCACTCGGCCAGCCAGTGCCCTCTGCGCCTTCTTCTCCTCCAAAAGCAAATTTCTATACACACATTTACAAAGATGACTTGACTATGCAACACTGGGATTATTTTAATTAATTTAAGTTAATTATCATAATTAACTTAAAGGGAATATTTCCTAGATTTTGCACAATGAACATTTATTTCATTCACACCAGAAAACAATGTTATTCAGGCGCCGGCCCCGTGGCCTAGTGGTTAAGTTCGCGTACTCCACTTCAGCAGCCCAGGGTTTCACCAGTTCGGATCCTGGGCGCGGACATGGCACCGCTCATGAGGCCATGCTGAGGTGGCGTCCCACATGCCACAGCTAGAAGAACCCACGACTAAAATATACAACTATGTACTGGGGGAATTGGGGAGAAAAAAGCAGGAAAAAAAAAAAAGAAGATTGGCAACAGTTGTTAGCTCAGGTGCCAATCTTTAAAAAAAAACAATGTTATTCAAAAGAGGCAAACACTATCACTCAATAGCCAAAAGAATCTTAAGTAACATGTATAACGATGTTATGGATATCCTGCACACTTTCAGCTAATCTAACAATGCTTTGATGTAGGAACACTGTGCAAGGAAGGGGATGAAATATGCTCATTGAGAAAAAGAACATTTATCATACTTCTTATAAAGAAAGGAAATACTTTATTATAAAGAAATTTTTATGTGACGGTTTTGAAGTGGACAAGTTCTAGTTTACACATTTTGCTGCAACTACAGCATACACACACTTTGCAGTCATTCAAGAAACACGCCCCCAATTTCACCAAGGGTTAAACAGTTAATTACTTTCACCACAAAACTTTAAATCCACTTTTGCTCTTACATTATGGAGAGTTGTTGTAACAGCTGACTCTAAAAGCTATGCTCATGAAACATGAGCTATTTAAATAATCTCTCTCTCAAATTTCCATTTGTTCTTAAGTTTAGGTGGAAAGTTCAACATGAAGATTATAAAGCATATAAAAACTGATTTTACTTCCAAATCTGCAACACCCACATCCACACCACAATGTCTGGCTTAAAGTATAGATATATTGGATGGATGGATTAATAAATGACAAACGAATATAATATATTTATGTATATGAATTCTGTAAACATTCTAAAAAGAGAATTATGGGAATTTTAAAATAAGATTTAGGATCAGAATATGAAAGACATATGGAACCCATATTTTATAATAAATCTGTAAACAGAAGTGTACAAAATATTTTAAAAAACCATCCAGTACACATAGGTCGAATTAACAACACATGTAAAGTGGTATCACTTCTTCAGACTTACTTCATAAAAGCAAATAGCGATAGTGTATCTGACTGGTACTTCAGGGTCATGACAAAGGCAGAAGAATGTAGAATAGAGTTCCATGTGGAAGTTTTTAGGATCAACGAAAACAATCATGGCCTGGTGGAGGTGGAAGGGAGAAGATGAATGTGAAGGAGAGAAAAACGTGGGTCAATACCTAAAATTATAATCACTTCAGATAAACTGAAATCACATCCTCTGAATCACAGTTCAGTTAGAAATCATATTTGAAAGATCCAAATGCATGCATATAATTCTGATTTATACACAGAGATAAATGTAAATTACACCAGTATTTACTTGGTACCCACTATTTATACCAAACATAATGCTCAGCAGCAAGCGTCGAATATGGCAATACTTCTTAATGCTATCTATTCGCATATTTTTAAGATATAATCAAAATGTTTAGTGGATACAAATACATAATTTATTACCGGAAAGTTATAAGCACAGTTCTTCCGTACTGAAATATATTTCTTCTCCTGCTCTAGGATTTGGGTTGGAATCTGGTTTTCATTATGTCCATTTTCTTGTTGCAAACCCAATGTACAAAGTTTCTTATAAAACTCCAAAAATCTCAAGTGTTGATCTGGAGTAAAAATTCCTAAAACAAATGTAAAACCTTTGCTCAACAGTTTAATTGAAAACCAAAATCAAAAAGAGAAGAGCAAAGTACAACACAAACATAATTGGAACCAAATATTTAAATAAATAGAGATCATAGATAAAAGTGACAAGGAGAAAAGAGTAACTATTATGAAGAAATCTAATGGGTCTATTCTTTTATGTTAATTTTAATAACATTTTAACTTTAATTTCAATAGTATAAACCATGCAATGCAGGAATTATGCCTGCATTAATTTCTGCAGCATGTATCATGCTGTAGACCACTAACAAGTCACTACAGTAACAATACTGTGGCCATTACTGCCGTTTACTTATGGTAAATATTCTAAAACTGCCTGCAGAAAAGGCATGCCTATGTGTCTGCAGAGAAGGAGCTTAAAAATTGAATCTGAAAGATGGCAAAGGAAATTCAAATTTTTTTTTTTTTGAGGAGGATTAGCCCTGAGCTAACTACTGCCAGTCCTCCTCTTTACGCTAAGGGAGCCTGGCCCTGAGCATCCGTGCCCATCTTCCTCTACTTTATATGTGGGACGCCTACCACAGCATGGCGTGCCAAGTGGTGCCATGTCTACACCCGGGATCCGAACCAGCGAACCCAGGGCAGCCAAGAAGCGGAACGTACGAACTTAACTGCTGCGCCACCGGGCCGGCCCCTCAAAATATTTTTGATCAACGGACTGTTTCCACATTCATTGACTATCTTAGGAAGCCAGGAACTCATCATGTATTGCAATACATTTTTTTAACCGGCCATTCAAAGTCTACAGTCCATATAAAAAATGTTTTACTATGCTAGATGGTTATAACTTAATTGATACTTACATTATTATCGTAAGCTAAGAACTGAGTAATATGTTCAAAATGCCAAGAGTTAGGGATATTATTCTACATTCTAAGCTGAACTTCTCACATGATATATTAATTATTCAACAAATGGCTAATAAAGGTATACTTACTATGCACCAACAGTTAACACATCCAAGCTTCTATTATCACATACCAACTAATACATAAATATAAAATATTCATAAACTTAAAGGGTTATGCCTATTTCACTGTCTCGTTCTTTCAAACAGATTCTACTAGTGAAAAACTCATTCCTAAATGTGTTCTAAATTATGCTAGCAAAATTCTAAGATCTCTTAAGATTTTAGACACAAGGATAGGTTTTACAACTGAAGAGCTGAAGTTTAGGGGTTAAGGCAGAAGAAAAAGGGAAAAACTATAACCTAGAAATTCTTAGGAAATATCATACCATATAGTCCATGGCATAGTTTTCCTAAATGGAAAGATAAGGAAATAAGAATTGATTCATCTGCTTTGAAAGATTTTTCACAAAATGATTTCACTAAGGGAAGTATAGTTTGACTTCTGTCATCTGGAAAACAAAACAAAATAAAACATACTTTAGAACGAGTTGCCCACACTGCATGTGTGGTAATTAATACAGAGACACAAATTGAGAAATAAAAATTACCAAATTAGCCACATAGTAATAGAAAATGCCTGAAAACAATGACGATGGAGGTGTGTGGTGAAGAAGGGGTGAGAGGAGAGTCGAAATTATCAAAAACTTTAAAGCCAGGCTGAGGGGTTTAGGCTTTATATCATGGGGAATAGAATGCTAAGAGTGGCTGCAAGTTAAAAAGCTAAGATGACTGAGGTTTTGAGACTGAACAACCAAAAGAATCCTAATACCACTAACATAAATAGATGAGTAGCAGAAGCAGGAAATCTTTCTTATTCTCTTCTGCATGCATCTCACACCGTGCTACAGCTTAAGCCCATTTTATCATTTCACTGTTGATAGAAATTGTTAGCTTACAGTATGTTCTGTATATGGAAATTCCTCACTTTTATTTCTTAAAAATAAACTTCCTTTAAAAATTTGTCTTTAAAAGTTGATTGATTTTTTGAGTATGTCTGCTTAGGCTGATGTATTAGCAATATTTAATTCTTGATTGTAAATACTCTCTAAATTTCCCATATTTCTCTTAAACTTTCAGAAATGAATCAGTGCTTTATTTGGGGTCTGACAATACTAAGTAAAGTGCTGTAACAAACAGGCTTATTAGTATATTGTTATTGCTGCTGTTATCATCACATTTCAGTACCACATCTGCTGTTTTAACTAGATGTTCACTCGACATTTATTGAACTTCTTACAGAACAAGCATTATATTAAGTAGAAGCAGAAAGACAAATGAGAAATGGTCTCTGAACTTGAGAAACTCAGACCAGCAAAGAAGCCAGCCACAATAAATACCATAAGACAACGTGACCACTATTTTAAGAGTTGGTATAAGACAAGGGTCTGCAAACTATTTTTGTAAATGTTCCAGGCTTTGCAGTTTATCTGTCGCAACTACTCTGTCACTGTAGTCCAAAAACAGCTAGAGACAACACGTAAACAAGTGGGCAGGGCTACGTCCCAGTAAGCTTTATTTACAAAAACACGTGGCAGTGGGACTTGGCCCATAGGCCATAGTTTGCCAACCCTGGTATAAGGGATTTGGAAAGATGTCGTGGAGGAAACCGTACTTGAACTGGGCACTGAAGGGGAAGCTGGCTAGCATAAAAACAGAAGGAAGGGGGAAAAAATAGGGAGAGAAAACAGAATGTGGAAGGGCTAGAGGTATGAAAGAATTTGGTACGATAAGTAATGTCAGGTGCGGCTGGAGCACCAGACACCAGAGGAGTGGGAAAGAATGGAAGGAAATATAGCCACAGACACAGGTTAGGCCCCGATCTGTGATCCCCAACTGTGGGGCAGTGAAGGGGAAGAGATCAGAGATGACGACAAGGTTCCTAGTTTGGACGCCTGGGGATGCCCCATTATTTGGACGAGGAGAGTCATTCATTCATTCCTTCCTCACGTATCACAGCTTCTCCTCCTCTGGCTCATCTGATAGCCTAAATGACTGCTCCATAACATCCATCCATAACTACTGCCCACAGCACAATCATCTTTAAGAGGCTCTCCTAGTTCAGCTAAAATGTTAATCCAAGTAAACGTAATCCTGTAAGTACACAATAGAGTTTCGCACCTGAGTACCTGACATTTACCCTCCAAATTTCATCCTATCAAAATAGTAAATGTTTACTGACAATCTGACGTCCAGCAGAGGTCAAGAATGTAGTCACACGCTCGGGAAGGCAGCAAGTTGTCTTCGTGATTTGATTTGCGCAACACTAAGAGATGCCTCCTTATCCATTCCCACTCAAATACCCCATCCCAATTTCTCCTCCCATGGCCATGGGATTTCCAGCATTAAAATATTAGGGAGAGGAAGTTAATTTCGACTTTGTTTCAGTCAAGATCTGTCTTAGGGTCAATTAGTTGAGTAAGTTAAAGGCTAATTACCCAGTCAAATCCTTAGGCCTACCCACAAGTCAGTTAAATGTCGACGAGAGAAAAGGGAAAGGTGTGGAATACATAGCAACACTGGGGACATGAGCGTAGAAGTGGCAGCAGAGAAGGCACCAAAAGAGAAAAGACCAGAAAAAGAAAGAGCAGAAGGGAGGCTCGACATTCATCATAAAACTTAACATAAGAAATTCTGTTGTCCATCTACGTTTTTTTGTTGTTGTTGTTTTTTGAGGAAGATTAGCCCTGAGCTCACTGCTGCCAATCCTCCTCTTTTTGCTGAGGAAGACTGGCCCTGAGCTAACATCCGTGGCCATCTTCCTCTACTTTATATGTGGGACGCCTACCACAGCATGGCTTGCCAAGCAGTGCCACGTCCGCACCCAGGATCCGAACCAGCAAACCCTGGGCCACGGAAGCAGAACATGTGCACTTAGCCGCTGTGCCACCGGGCCGGCTCCTGTTCTGCATCTACCTTTACTCCTTATTAGTGATAGAAATTATATGGGAAAACCTTGCTTTCAGAGCAAAAATGTGTCCACAAGAAGACTTACCTGTATCAAATATGTCAAGCAGATTAACCAAAGTTTCAAAAGCTGCAAGCCGCACACTGCTGCCCTCATCCCTAGAGAGTTCTATTAATTCAGGGAGCACCACACTTTTTGTAAGTTCTGTCCTGCACAATAAGCAATAGAAGAAAATAAATCAAATCAATACATTCGTAGCAAGACCTTACTAAGAGCAAGTCACTGAGCTAGTTGCTGTATAAAACAGGAAAAATCATAAAGATATGGCTCCTGCTCTCCAGAAGCTGGTAGTCTGATTGGGAAAGCAAGATATAAATGTAAGAAACATTAATAGTCATTGCATAATTACTTAAATCAATTCAAGTTCCCCAGCACAATATTATCACCTATAGAAATCTTAATGACTGGTTCATATTAAACTTCATTAATTATAATATAGCTTTCCATTTTAAGCAACTTCAACAAATGATCTAAACAAATTAGAAAAACTTATTAGTAGTACTTACAGAAACTCAAACAAAATCTTTTTACCTAGATTTTGGGGGACAAATTATTTTTTCATTTACCTAAAACATGACATTACTAACTTATATATAGAAGAATGATATATGACACTAGATGCTCCCTCTAAAAGAACAAAACACAATATAAATGCTTTTAGAGGATATAGAATATTTATAATAGAATCACAAATGCATTATTCAATACTTTGTTTTTGCTTATTCACCACGATAAGATGTCATCACAATGACACACACTCTCATAAAGGGGAGGCTTATGATATGGCCAGCTTTCTTAGGTACAAGATGGAAAATGGCATGAATTATAATTTGATAGAGTTCAAGAAAGTCAATAAGAGCTGAAGAAAATCTAAAAAGTTCAGGACAGAGTGCAAAGACTCTAAGACAATGCTGTCAAGCACCCATCTGCTATGATGGAAATATTTATAATCTGTACTGTCTAATAAGGTAGCCACATGTATCTAACGAGCATTTAAAATGAGGTCAGTACAACTGAGGAACTGAAGTTTTAATTTTATTTCATTTTACTTAATTGTAATTTAAAAAGCCACACATGGCTAGTGCCTACCATACTGGACAGTACAGGTCTAAAACAAGGACATGAGCAACTGGAGGGTCAAAAATTGTAAGAAATTAATCTAGATCATACAGATACAGATATGCTGGCATTATCAGTAGTTCACAAACATTCATCAAATACAGGAAACAGAAAGGGGAGGTGGAGTAACAGACGAGAGAATTCACTCTGGCCCAACAACGCAGATTTATCATTAACTTTTACAATTTCAAGGCAGAAGTAGTATTTCACTATTGTTTTTCAATACGTGTCGGTTCAAATGTACTGCTCTTTTCTTATCTGGATTGTTTATAAAAGTTCTGCATTATTGAGTTGTAACAGATCTTTATATATTCTGGATACTAGCTTGATATATGTATTGTGAATAGTTTTCCATTCTGGGAATGGAAAACTTTCTGCTTTGTTAACATATGTTGTTCTGTTGACTTTTTGTTTTGAAGAGCAAAAGGTTTTTTTGATGAAGTCCAATTATCACAATTTTCTTTCATGGTTCATGATTTTTATCTAAATAATCCTTTCCTACCCCAAAGTTGCAAGATTTTCTTCTATATTTTCTTCAAGGAGCTTTATAGTTTCAGCTTTTACATTGAGGTCTCTGACAGATTTCAACTTAATCTTTCTATGGTGTGAGGTGAGAGTCCATCAATGTTCATTTTTTCTCTTATGAACATCCAGGTATCCCAGAACCATGTTTTGGGAAGACTTTTCCTTTCCTCATTGAATCACTCTGGCACTCTGCTGAAAATCAACTGGCCACATATGTCTGGGTCTGTTTCTGGACTCTCTCTTTCTGTTCCACGGATCTATACATCTATCTTTTCACCAACATTACGCGTACCTGATTACTGTAACTTTACTGTTAAGTCTTGAAAACAGGTAATATAAGGTCTTTGTAATTTTTTTTGGATTGTTTGGCTATTCTAAGTCATCTGTATTTCCACACAAATTTTAGAATCAGTTTTTCTACAAAACAGCCCCATTTTGGTGGAGATTGAATTGAACTGCTAGATCAATTTGTGGAGAAATGAGATTTTAACAACATTAATGGCATTGTCTTCTCATCCATGAATATAGTATTTATCTGTTTTTTTTAAATTTCTCTCAACACTGTTCTGTAGTTTTTCAGTGTAGAAGTCTTGCACATCTTTTGTTAAATTTATTATAAATGGAATTTTTAAATTTTCATTTCCTAAATATCTTCTGCTAGTATATAAAAACACAACGGATTTTTGTATATTAACCTTGTATCCTGCAATGTCCTTAAATGCATAAGTTTTAATAGTTATTTTCTAAATTACTGAGGATTTTCTTTGTAAACAGTGATGTCATCTACAAATAAAAATCATTTCACTTCTTCCTTTCAGATCTTTAGACTTTTTTGGTTTTGTTTTCTTGCCTTATTTCCATAGCTAGAACCTCCAGTACAGCGCTGAAAAGAAGTGATGGACACTATCCTTGCCCAGTTCTTACCTCAGGGGAAAGCACTCGATATCCACCATTAAGTACGACATTCGCTGTAGGTTTTCCATACATGCCCTGTACCAGATTAAGGAAGTTCCCTTCACCCCTAGCTTCCTGAGAGTTCTTATCATGAACAGACATCAAATTTTGTCAGATATTGTAATGGTGGGATTTTCAGGTTATCTTGTTTTCCACATTACCAGCATTAGAAGTTTGATCAACTTTTTCAAAAGTATGTTCTCCCTTTCCAATCTGAGTGCTGTATGCTCTTTCCCTCTAACACTGAAGGATCTTTTCGTAGATCCCATGTTTGCTTTTCTCTTTAGTCATCCCTGTACAAGGAGGGGTCTATTCAGCACAATTTTTTCCTATAATGAATGTGTATGACCTCGTCATAACACTATTCACTATTAATCTGATTATTCTAAGAATTGTCCTCTTTGATCCCAAGCTGGTGCACAATCCCTAGTTAGCTTTCCAGTGTTTTGCAGCTCTTCTTTCATATGGATATGCCAGCTTGAGAAGAATCTCTTAATTTTGCTTCCTGATCATTTTATTAATCACCTTACTAATGAATAATAGTGCTCATTTCTGGTTAAACCAAGGTGGTCAGTAATTCTTCCCCTGCCAGCAAATACAAAATTACAAACCCATGTCGGTACTGTTCTTGGATCTCTTCCCAGCACTTGTCGCTCCCAAATGCCTTAAACTTGACTCCCAGTGCAGGAGTGGGTGGTTGCTCTCTATCACATCAGCAGGAGTCTCTGAAGTTATCGCTTCCCAATTCCCTTCACCTAACTCAGGGCTTCATCTAAGCCTCCACTGCGGGAAATTCCTCTTGATGGCTATCAGATCTTAACAATCTTCCTACTTTCCAACGCTGAAAGAAAAAAGTATGCACCTCCCCTTGGTTTTATATATTTATCAAAGGGAGAGTAAAGAATATGAATCTTAGTTCTGATCTTAGTTAAGGAGCCCAGATCTGGGCAAGACTGAATTAACTATCCACAATCCACAATGATGCAGAGTCAGCCTAGCCTAAGAAGACCTATCAGAAAGAAGTTGGCTCTGAGATCAAAATTAGGGAATTGATTACTCTGATGAAGTTAAGCTTCCAACATAACACTTAGCTCTTACTCAGCAAGGGTGGACACAGGACAGAGGACACAATGCTACCTTGAATCTGTGTGACATTCTAAACCCTTCCTGAAGCCTTAAATATTGGCCCAGACTTTTTAAAAAATTAGCAATTGTAAAAATGGCAACAACCTGATTATCCTTGCTTGTAAAACAAAGAACCAGGTGAAATAAGTGCAACTTCTACTAAAAATGAGAGGTTCGAATGTTTTTTGTACCAATTTAGGATCCTTAAAAAAAAAAAAAATCTTATTTCCCAAGATGGTTTTTAGATAAAACTCCCTTTAATATCATACTTAGACCTTAACATGAGATCAGTTCTTATATGTGAAGGGAAGAGACTGCCTGCCCTATGCCTGTCCTTTCTGAGCTTCAGTACCCAAAGGGCAAGGAGAGCAACAAAGTAGATAGTGGAATCACGGAGTTGCAAAGGAAACAAAGACAAGACTTCCAGTTAGTAACTCTATCTGAAATGACCCAATAATACAACTGCCGGCCAAAAGAAATGCTTCAGCTAAAGCCCAAGTATGATTGATGCAGCAGTCTCCCCTTATCTGTGGAGGATACGCTCCAAGACCCCCAGTGGATGCCTGAAACAGCAGATAGTTCCAAACCCTTTATGTACTGTTTTTTGTTATACATACATATCTAATTTATAAATTAGGCACAGTAAGAAATTAACAACAAAAACTAATAATAAAGTTGGCATTAGGGCCGTTATTAAGTAAAATAAGGGTTGGGGCTGGCCCGGTGGCCAGGTGGTGAAGTTAGCACCCTCCACCTCGGCAGCCCAAGGTTTCGCCAGTTCGGATCCTGGGCGTGGACATGGCACCGCTTGTCAGGCCACGTTGAGGTGGCGTCCCACATGCCACAACTAGAAGGACCCACAACTAAAATATACAACTATGTACCAGGGGGCTTTGGGGAGAAAAATAAAAAATAAAATCTTAAAAAAAAAAGTAAAATAAGAGTTACTTGAACTCAAGCATTGTGATACCGAAACAGTCGATCTGATAACCCAAACAGCTACTAAGTGACTAACAAGCAGGTGGTATACACAGTGTGGATACACTGGACAAAGTGATGATTACACCCTGGGCAGAATAGAGCAGGACGGCACGAGATTTCACCATTTACTCAGAACGGCAGGAATTTAAAACTTACGAATTGTTTATTTCTGGAATTTTCCATTTAATATTTTTGGACCACAGTTGACTGCAGGTAACTGAAACCACATAAAGTGAAACCATGGATAAGCGGGGACTACTGTATTGGGACATTTTCCCTGCCTGGATCTAGGCATTTGGGATGATAACTAAGTAACTTAAGGTGACAAGGAAAGAAATTAACATTAATTGAATGCCTACCACTATGCTAAGCATCTTCACTTTTATCTCTTTTAATCCAGATACATCAGGAGGCACTTGCTGTTACGATCATTTTTAAACATGACATAAAATTTAGCCCTTCGGTAGCATGCTTTCATGGAAGAGGACACGCATGTCTGACAATACAGAAATAAGAATGTGACATAAGGAACTGAAAGTACACTTACCCAATGCCCTGAGCTATATTCTCTAACTGTCGACACATACAAGATCGAACTTCATATTCTACATCTTGACAGAGGGATTTTACCAGGGGAAGTATTTCTCTCTTAATGCTTAGAAGGGGAGGAAAGAAACATGCAAATGGATGAGTGTTTTAGAATAATTAATATTTTCAATTACCATCAAAATCTTAGCTTAGCTTAATAATAACATATACTTTAATACAAAGCTTTAGAGTCTACACTGTATTTTTACACGTTATTACATTTGGATGTTATCATCAGCTACTTGTACGTCACAGAGATGACGAAGATGGAAAATAGGAAAAAGCTAACCTTACTGATTTTGAAAAGCCATGAGCTCAAAAAGAAACAACTGTGAATACGTAGACTTCTTAGAATTCTATATTCTGTAAAGTTAAAACAGCTAAACTTGCATGCAGTATGGAATAAACAAACCTAATTGTTAATCGTACAGTCATTATATATTTTAAATCAATTTAATTGAAAAAAGTAGACAAAAATTATACATAAATACTCACGTATGGGCATCAAACTTGTTGGTCAATTTTCCCAAAATTTTACAACTAACTAAACGAGACTGGACTGTTTGGGAAAGCTGTGCCTTGGAAACAAGTGGATTCAAAATCTAAAGAGAAAAGGTTTAGATAACAAATTAACAAAACTTTACATATTCTTGCCACTCATGTCAGATATTTTCTTTAAAGAATATTTTAATGTACTAAATGTTTTTAAAGAACCTGAATTCTAATTTGCGGTGCATAGTTGCTTATAACCTGGATCACCCTGTTTGTCTTCTGGGTTATTAAGGTACAGATGATGATAAATTAAGTAATTAAAAACAGTCACAAAAAATTCAATTAAAGCTTATGGTGAATTCTGCAATGATCGGTATGCACATAAAGTATAAGTGTGAAATACACATTTTCAAAAGAAAAAAGCAAATTAAGTACCTGATACCCTGAAATTTATTTTTATTCCATATAGATTAATTTTTTTTATTTATCCTAAGGGGATGCAAAACATTATAGCTTCAAATAGAGTCTATTAAGTAATTCTGTCATTTGAATACAACAGCCCAAGTCTGATACTGAATTCTGTATATGCTGGACACTCAAAACCTCAACAGCATGATAGACTAAAGAACTATGAAGATCAGATTCTGATTCTGGTCCCAGCGCTTTAATTTGCCCAAGTAATCTTGCTATTTCTCATCCCGAGGTTTATCATCTACTTAAAGTGGAAGGTAGGGTATGCGGCAGTAAGATCCCTGCAAGTTCTCAATTCCACGACTCTAATAAAGGAGTCAACTGGTGTTTTTTCTCAACAAAGTAGCCAGAATTACTGAATGCATAATGATAAATATAACTTAAAAGTCAGAGATCTGATGTAAAATAAAAAGCTATTTAAAATCTTAAAAATTACATGTTAAATAATACATGGCATTCTAGAGTAAAAACTGCATTCTACTACATATCACTCTTCAAAAAATATAAATGACACATGTCAACATTACATTCAACATTTAAATATGTATAATCATCTAGATGTTGGGCATCAAGTATACAAACATCCTTATAACTGGGTAAATCTTCCCATTTTCAAGCAAGTATTTAGGCTTTGATACAGGATCATAAACTGTATGAGGACAAAGAAAGGACAAAGACTTTTCATGACATCCATAGAGGACATTGCATTCACAGACAACTGTTTTTTTCACCCATAACATATTTGAAAATAAATATATACAGGGATAATGTTCAAAGAATGAAAAACCATTTCACTAGAGAATGAAATTCTTTTCTAATTTTCCTATTCTCTCATCTTAATTTACCAAAACTTTTAGAGAAGGGTATTTGGAAAATACAAATTAAAATTAAAAAGCAAACAATAAATTGGGAAAAATACTTGCAACATAACAACAAAGGATTAACAACCTTGATAGATAAATAGCACATATAAATAATGATCAAACGATATGATCAGACAATTCCAAAAAGAGAAATGGAACTGATATAAATATATGAAAAAATATTCAACAGCATAATAATCAAAAAAATCCCAATTAAAACGTAATTCCACTTTTGGCCCACCAAATTAAATCGGAATGTTATTGCTGATGAAAGTCCAGGCAAACAGGCATTTTCATTTATTGCTAGTCAAGAGCCTTAGGAACATTAATGTCCTCTGACCCAGTAATTCCACTTTTTTGGAAGCTACAGTTAAGGAAATTATCTGAAAAACAGAAAAAGCTCTACAGAGATGTTCATTAATGCCTTGATAGTAAAATACTGAAAACAGGCTTCAATGTTTAATAAGTAGGTAAAATATTTTGTAGCTACGACCAAATAAGTTTAAAACACATAGGAAAATAATAAGTGAAAGACAACCGTCTATAAATTCAGTACAATCACTAATATGGCAAACAGTAGCCATATACACGGAAAAATCTGAACTGAAAATATATCAGAACATTAAAAGTGGTGAAGTACAGAACCATGGTTTTCTTCTTACTTTCTGTATTACTTAAATTTTCTATAATGAACATGTGTTGCTTTCAGAGTGGGGAAATAACTCTACTGTTTTTAAAAATACCATTTTTACCAAAAATAAAATCAAGAAGACCTTAGAGTGACTCACTTATTACTATCTACAAAAAAGAAAAGTATTACCTCATGTCTTAGGGTTTCTTTGGGCAATACTTCTATCACAGACAGAAGAGTCTCCAACCATGCGTTGCTGACACCTGATTGACACAGATAAAACATGCCAAATTAAATCTCACTCACAAATTTAGGTTCAATTCAGCCATTAATAGTCACTATAGTATTTAATGATAAAACGGGAATAATTATTTTTAATACTACTATAAGTTTCTCTATTTTTTATTTTAGTCAACATCTAGAAAACCTGTCTTTAAAAATAATACTGGAGGGGTGCTGGCCCAGTGGTATAGCAGTTAAGTTCGCACACTGCTTCAGCGGCCCAGGGTTCACCGGTTCAGATCCCGAGCACGGACCTATGCACCACTTATCAAGCCATGCTATGGTAGGCGTCCCACATACAAAGCAGAGGAAGATGGGCACGGATGTTAGTTCAGGGCCAATCTTCCTCAGCAAAAAAGAGGAGGATTGGTGGTGGATGTTAGCTCAGAGCTAATCTTCCTCAAAAGATAAACAAACAATAATATTGGGGAGATATCTTTAACCCAAAGTATGTGTTTTTTGCTGTACGATAATATTATTAACATAAATGTTGTAACATTTTTAAAAATCTAAGAAAAAAAGTATAAATCATAAGATGAACTAATAGGTCTTCAGCTTTCAAGCATACTAAATTTTGCAGGTTTCATAAGGAAACAGCCACGGCTACTTTTAGTCATACTAATGATCAACTCCTGGGCAGCGTGGCTTCATTCAGTTATCCTCATCAGGCTAACAAGTCAAAGGACATCATGGCCACATACAGGAAACAATCAATAAATACATAATTAAGCACGTGAGGCCCCTGACCTGTGTCCCTGTGCTCCAGATGTAACAGAATGACTTGGAGGAAAGAGTGGGCATACGTATGAATTGACACTGATTCTTCCTGTAGAACGGTCAAAAACGATGCCGCAGCCGTTAGCTGCATCTCCACTCCCGCAACATGTAGGACTTCCTGTATAATCAGAAAGAGTTTGCTATTACATAGACGCGTGATCAGAAATCATAATTTTTAAAAGTCCAAGTCATAGAACCCAAACAGTCGTATTTCACAAAATAACTATATATGACCTTTAAGGATATGTACTTCCTCTCATTACTTTAAGAAAACTATATTAATCTGCTCCTGATCGTTTAACTCATCAGACCACAGCAAGTTTAAATGTCTTAGAAATTTATAAAATAACATTCCATTGCTTTATTGAATGAAAATTATAGAAGTACATATATCTTTAAATAACAGGATAGGCATTTCTGACAGATTTCAATTTCTGTTCTATTTGCATTGTACAGTTTCCATCCTACCTCGAATAATAATGTCAAAGCTCAATCACATGTGTTTTCACTACCTGTATTTCTGCTTCAAAAAATAAACATTCTACTATAAGAAAGGAATACATTTAAGATTGTACAAACATATTTTCCCCTTTAAACAACAAAGAACATAAAGTACCATAAAGTAAATTACCATGAAGTAAATTGTCTTTAAAAGAAGGAATTTTTTAAATATAAGAATGTTATTAAAAATTAATTATATTTATAGCCATCTCCATTCACTATTTAAAAAATTTTTTAAATGTGTATTCAAAATTAAAGCCTATATGAGAATATTAGTTTTCAACACATAAAAAAATTTTTTTAAATCTTATAAATCTCATCAAAGATGTATCCTATACTTCTCTAGAAGAGAGAGAGTGTGTGTGTGTAATGTACAGGTAGCCAAAGGATTAGTTTGTTTAATCAATTATGGCAATTATGAGAATTTCCCTTGAATGCCTATTTTATAACTAATATAGCAAAGTTAATAGAACAATGTGGAACTTGCAGCCATATAACGAAGTTTCCTATCTGTGATCTTAAGAAAATTAATTTTTCTGCATTATCTCCTAATATGTAAGATGTGAATTATAGTACTGTCTTCTTAGAGATTTAAATCATTTAAACAGAACTTTTACGATTTACCAACTTGTACTAACTGAGCATTAAATAACAACATTGTACATCCAGCTGTCTCCTCTCTATACTGGGCTATCTACTAGGAATCTCATCTTGTCCACACTTGAACTGATGTCTCTCCAGAACTGCTCCTCCTCCAATCTTCATCTCTGTAAACAGTGAATGCCAACTGTGCCCTTCCAGTTGTCAGCCCAAAAACTTTGGGGTCATCCTTAACTCAGCTCTCAGTCCCTCACTTGCCACAATCAAATGACCCACCAAGCCTGATCCAGAATCTGATCACTTATCACCTCTGCCACTACTACCCTGATCCAAGCCACCATCATTTCCAGCCTCAATTATTCCAACAACCTGTTAACTAGTCCCTGATCCCATCACTGCCCCTCTATCTATTCTCGATACAGCAGCCAGAGAGAGTCTTGTAAAGAATAAGTCAGATCATGTCACTTTCCTGCTCAAAACTTTCCAATGGCTTCCCATCCCACTCAAAGGAAACGTCAAAGTCCTTTCAATGACTTTCAGAATCTGTTCCAAATTGCCCGTTTTCCCAGATTTCCACGCAGTTGGCTCCCTGATCTTTTTCAAGCTTCTATTCAAGTATGGCCTTTCCAACGAGCCCCTCCCTGGTGACTCTATTTTAACTGAAAGCCACTCCCTTGCCCCAGCTCTCACCATCCCCTTTACAAGTTTATTATCTCCATCATCCAACATCCAACACATTCACTTGTTTACGGTCTGTCTTCTACATCCACAATATAAGCTTCATGAGTGCAAGAAGTTTTGTCTGTTTTGTTCACAACCGTATCCCCAACTCCTAGCATACAGCAGGCATTCAACAAGTAATTGCTGGATGAC
Organism: Equus quagga; assembly: GCF_021613505.1. NCBI lineage: Eukaryota > Metazoa > Chordata > Mammalia > Perissodactyla > Equidae > Equus > Equus quagga. The sequence continues at coordinate 35,404,446 of NC_060286.1, read as the reverse complement.
TGAATAGCTCTTACCCTTCGACCTAAACTTTCTGCTCTTGATGCTCTCTCCCTTCACACACATTTTCCACATCTCCTAAAAGGTGGCTTCAAGAGATTTTGAGGTGAGTCCTAAAGATTAGGGATTGGCAGAATTAGACACAAGGAAAAGCAAAAATGGATCACAGAGAAATGCATCTTCAGTTCTCTTTCTATCACGTCAGTAAGGAGATGTTCCTGCCATCTTCTACTCCAGCATCTCTGGAACCATGTTCAAACCATGTGCCCAGACTCTTTGATTCTGCAGGGTGGGACCACTGCCAGTCACCACGCTAGGAGATAACATGTCATTCCATAGTTGAAGAACAGATTCAAAGCCGTCAAGTATTTTGCTGAAATCCAGCGAGCTAGTAATTTGCAGCTAAGACTTAACTTTTGTCTGCCTGATGCCAAAGCTAAGCACTGAATTCTTCTCACAGATTCTGTACTTCCATTCATCATTTACTAAGGCATAGCTTAAATCAATCCTAAGACTTCATGTGGTAGTGTGGGAGCTCTGGCAGTGGTTTTTCTGAGGCAAATGTTTATGTGGTTTGGTTAATTCCCAGAAAAGCTATCACACTTGAAGGTGGCTGCTTTTTGTTTTGTTTTGTTTTGAGCTTTTGTGTCACACACACATTATTTGACAAGTTTTTTCAAAACGGTCAATTACGTATCCTAAGAGTTCTTGGCTGAAAGAAAAAGAGAAGAAATGATAAGGTGTAAAGCAGAAGCAGCAAGTGGTCTCTGAAATCAGCCCTCCCATATCCCTTGTTTTACTGTGTCCAAAACAAACATTTGTTCCACACTAACAATTTTGGATTTGGAAAACACTTTTAAAAGATTTGATGTGGCCAGTATACATCACTTACAGGTTTCAGAAGCACAGCTTTTATTTAGAAACAAAAAGCACTTTGCAAAGAAATATTAGAATAAATTGTGAGGGCCACACTGTGCAGTCCGGTTCACGTGATTCTGCCGTTTTAAGCTCCAAGAGATGTAATTCTGCCCCTCTTAAAGTCATTAAAGTCCTGGGTTTTGTACATATGCAAACTTTATGCAAAAGAAGAACATGGGAAGCTCTCCAACTTCATATCTTCTTACTGTATTACTTAGTCTTGACTCCCGCAGCAACATTTGCCCCAACTATTTTGCATTTAATTTTCGAAAAATCCTCAAGTCTTATCAGGATTTGGGTTTTTCTCTTGTTGTGCTGACTTCAACATCTGGGACTGTCCACTGTTAAGAAACCAGCACAGACTAAGAGATTTTATCACTGCTAAAAATCAATTGATTGCTAAACATATTTTTCTGAATCATATTACAATGAGAGTTTGATACTTACCAGTAAGTGCTCTCCTCCACAGAGTCACACCTCTGGACAAACAGAGTGAGATCCAGACTCTCTGGGTAAATAAGTGTGCATCCTCATGGACCTTGGAAGACACTGAAAAGTAAATTCCTCTATTGCTTAAGTGCATGCCTTAATGCCATTTACCGTTCCTCTTACATACTACCGTATGGCTGGCATTCCAACTTGATTTCCTCAAAATGAAATGAGACGTTTTATAAATGAGTTAACGGTATATTTCAATATTTAAAAAACGATTCCTATTCAAGGAAGGAAAATATACTAGACACTTTTGTATTTAAATTCACTCTTCAGTTAGCATGAGTGGTGCAAGAAAGCATTTTTTAAAACAATATAATACAGTCCTTGCAGAGGGAAGCTGTTCGGTCTCCAATAAATGCACATCATATACATCGAGAATATGTTTCTCTTTACAATACACAACATAGAGAAGCATTGAATAAACCACTGGCTCATTCCAAAAGAGCACATATTTTGGATTCACACATTTGGAAACTACATTTACTGACTAAAACTGGTAAACACATTTACCGTACACGGTGCTGGTTAAAGGTAAGGGAGCCCTAAAATTACAAAGTATCTTCATATAGTTTTAGAGATAATATCACTGATTATTTTGAAATTAAATAACAGAGATTTAAATATTAAAATATTGAAGACCTAGGGCATACAAAATATCTGGGGTTTTGAGGGTCATAAATGTGGGAAGTTTTAGTAACCAACAACAACAGTGACAGCTCTTTTCACTATCAAGTTACAATATTTACAAAAGACTTTAAAACTGACTTAAATACGAATAATTCTAACACGCCTTTAACAACTAACTATTGTGGGAAGCATTCCCCCAATCTAGCTGCCATTGTATTGTGACAAGGTCTGGCAATGGAAGGAGAATCGTGCAGGACACGTCTCCAGGGAACATAATTCTTTCAGCAGAATCCTTTGTCCTCCTTTCTAAAGCCTATTACTGATTAACGTCTTCCCTCCGTCCTGGAAGCCTTGTAAAAACAGGCAGAACTAGCAATAAACATATCTCAAAGAACAAGCAGCAGCCCCCAAGGATGAGGGGGTCTATATTCCGTTAATTATATACTCGCTGTCCTCCTAACTTCTTTGAAGACCCTGAAACTATGTAACCTCTTCCTAAACAATCGATATGTATGCTGCACATCTGGTATGTAGATAACCACCTTTGATTATTACCTTTAGTCACGCACTGCCCCTCATCTATTGTTCCCATGACGACAATAGTTAGACCACCTCGTGTGATTTTTTCTATATAAGTGTACCCTGTCCCCGAAATAAAGTGGACTTGCTTGCAACTGCTTCGAGTCTCACGTCTAGCACTCAGACTTTCGCCGACGCCGTCTCTCCCGCAGAAACCTGGACTCTGCCAAGGCTGGACCCCGGCACACTATGATACCTCATTCTCTTCCCTATCACTGATTGCTACATTCCACACTATAGAAAAAGGTGGGGAGGACTACTTGAGAGCACCGAAAATCAAAATCTGAGAGGGAAAATAAAGTGGAGACAGTAAACAGGAACAAAAGGGATGTTTTACACTTATTTAAATCTTTAGCAAGGTTCATGAGGAGGTACACATAAAAGTACTCCAAAAATCTTGTTCCACAAAGGAAATACCAACAGTAACTATCCTATGACTACCGCAAACGTGCAGTGAAGTGTCCTGCTGTGCAAATCACAAGGACACCACAACAAAGAAATGAATTTCAAGACTGTGGTTTTGAAACTGAACTTCGGACTGGAATACCCTGCCAAGTCATTTTCACATATAATAAATTAGAATCATGTAATTGAATGATTTAGGCTTAAAATATAAATAAAAAGCAATTTAAAACATTGCAAAGAAAGATGTGCTTATCAAAGGAATATCTATGTACTAGATACAACAGCTGTAAGTAACCATTTCCAATGATCTATTGTAGCCACATTTGATTAAATATTTTTTGAAAAAATTATAAACTGTTTTCTGGGGGGAAAAAGCAGCATTGGAAAGTATGGCAAATTTCTATAACCAAGTGGAAATAGAGCTTTCTTTCTAGTCAGTCACAGTCCTTTTCCCTTCTATCCTAATTTTCTCTAAAGTAGCCCAATGAAAATCTAATTCTGATAATATAATTTTAATTTCATTCACAGCTATTTATTAAGTAGTAACATCAAACTAAGTGTTCTGGGAAACTGGAGAAAAGTCAAAGACACAGTTCGCTACCTTTGAGAGACTCCTGTTGCTTACACACATTCAAACATTCAACACATATTCACTTAGTTGCATTCAAGGTACTGTGCTAGGTGCTGGAGACAGCAATGAGCAGAACCAGCAACGCACCCGTTAACACTGCAGTTAAAGCCGCCACAAGAGCTAAGGATGGGAAGTACACGCTGCCACAAGAACACCCACCAGGTGACCTGATCTCCTCGGAGGAGAGGGGATCACTGAGAAGTGACAACTGGCCTGTGTGAAGAGAAAGAAGAAACCAGACAAAAGCTGGGATAGAGAGAGGTAGGAAAGCAAGAAGAGTAAGAAAGAAGGCAGTCCCAGCACTGAGAAGCAGGAAGGAGCATGGCAGCTGCAGCGCAACAGGAGGGGCTGAGGCTGGTCAAACAGTCGAAGCCCAAATTATACGGGGCCTCAGATGCATTAAGCAAGAGAATACTCAAACTGCAGTCTTAAATGCTTTGAAATAGCATGCTGACTATAAAGATGAAAGTGAATCAGAAAGTAGCGAGGTGGGGTGGACTGGGAGGGAGGTAGTAGGCGAGATCTCTTGGGAAGCCATTACACACACCTGAGCAAAGCCTCATAGTGGCTTGGGCTGGGGTTGGGGTAGTGTGGTTGGAGAGAGGTGGATGGATTCCAGAAACATTCAAGACATAAAATAAACAGGATTGTATGCATTAGTAGTAAAAGAACAGTATCAAGGATGACGCCCAAAGTCCTGGCTTGTAAACCAGACGGATAACAGTGTCACCATGAGCACAGGGGACACTGCAAGAAGCCCAGGTGTCGAGGGGAAATACCAGGAGCTCAGTTTTGGACTTTTTAACTTTGAGATGCCTTTAAGGCATCCAAGTAGAGATCATAAACAGGGAATTGTGTATACAGATCTGATACTCTGAAAAGGTCTGCTACAAACAGGAGAATTTATATGGAATAGATAGGCTTTATAGAGATGATATTTAAAGGCTTGCATGTGGATGAGACTGCATACAGAGAAAACATAGACTGAAAGTGGAGATCCACTCTTATAAACATAATTTCAGCCCAACCAGAGTGCTGAAGATCTCAAAGTTTAAATAAAGAGATCCATCACAAATGTTTTGAGAATATTTAATTTTAAGTTCTAGATTATTCCTAACACATCATTAAAAAACAATCAATTGGTCTGTGTGGGGGTGAGGGTGATCACAGGGTATGGTGGAGGGGTAGATGCAGGTATACAAACAGAAACATTTGGGGCTAACATTATAAGATTAAATCAAAAAGGAGAAAACTTTTGTTGTTTTTTTGTTCGTTTTTCGGTGAGGAAGATTGGCCTTGAGCTAACATCTATTGCCAATCTTTGTCTTTTTGCTTGAGGAAGACTGTCCCTGAGCTAACATCCATGGCAATCTTCCTCTAGTTTGTATGTGGGATGCTTCGACAGCATGGCTTGATGAGCAGTGTGTAGGTCTGTGCCCAAGATCTGAACCCATGAACCCCGGGCTGCCGAAGCGGAGTGTGCAAACTTAACCACTACACCACCAGGCCAGCACTGAAAATTTTAAAAAGGAGAGCTGCTTCTTTCAGTAATAGCAGACTAGGTAATTCTAATCAGCTCTCCTGATGAGGATAATTTAGAAACCTGGACAAAATATAAAAATCATGTGCATACTGGGGCTACCCCCATGGCCAAGTGGTTAAAGTTCCATACGCTCCACTACAGCGGCCCAGGTTCATGGGTTCAGATCCTGGGCATGGACATACTCCATCCATCAGCCATGCTGTGGTGGCATCCCACATAAAAAAAAAATGGAGGAGGACTGGCACAGATGTTAGCTCAAGGACAATCTTCCTCAAGCATAAAGAGGAAGATGGGCAACAGATGTTAGCTCAGGGACAACCTTCCTCACCAAAAAAAAATCATCTGCATAAAGGCATACGGAAACTAACAAAGTTATCCCTCCAAAACTAAAAAATTACCCATTCTAGATTACCCATTACTAGAAAAATTACCCATCCAAGATGTAACAGACAATGGAATTCCAGAAAGGTGAGCATGTAATTTAGGGCCTATTTTTCCCCTGGGGCCATTTCCTGGTTCTACAAAAGGCTCCTGAGAGGCTGAGAGCTTAAGTGACTTTTCTGACAGCCTTGCAGAGGCCCTCCCCTGGGATAGAATAAGGGTTATCCCGAAGGTGACTGGCCTTCACAGGGAGAGCAGCCCAGCTTCCAATCATTCAATACCTGAAACTGGATTAAGTGAGATTTTATTGCTAGGCAGTTAAGTGGCTGCCAGAAGAAAACATATTCCTTTCTAGAGAAGGACATCACCCTAGGCCTCAAACTACTTCTGCAAATAATTTATCAAATACAAGATCAAATACACAATCAATAATATCCAGGCGCATGAAGAGAGAAGACAATATGAACGAGAACCAGTAGAAGCAACAGAAAATAGAAATGCACCCAAAGGGGCTCCAAGTATTGGTGATATCTGATACATACCTGATTCAAGAGGATAAAAAGATACAATTGGAATTACAACAGAAAATTCTAAGATTTTTTTTTCTTAAAAAAAGGATGTGGTAGATTTTTAAAAGCGCTAACTAGAAATTCTAGACCAGAAACATATAATCAAAATCAAAATTAGGTTAGACACAGATGAATTAGTGAATGGAATACGGGTCAGGATAAAACACTCAGAATGAATCACAAAGAGAACAGAAGAGAAGGTAAAAGAGGTGGAAGATACTATGAAAAGGTCTAACATATGTGAAATTGGAGTCCTAGAAGGAGAGCAGAGCAGATTATTAGGCAGAAGCATATTTGAAAAATGTCTGAAGAGATAATGATCAGGTAATCTTAGTACAGCTATTCTCCAAGAGGTATACAGACTTATTTGCATTTATCTAATGACTAATGACGTTGAACATCTTTTCTTATGCTTATTGGCCATCCACAAATCTTCTTTGGTGAAGTTCACATTTTTGCCCATTTAAAAATTTGATTGTGTTTCTATTACTGAGTTTTAAGAGCTCTTTATGTATTCTGAACACGTCATTCACTAGGTATGTGATTTATAAATATTTTCTCCCATTCTATAATTTGTCTTTTCATTCTCTTAACAGTATCTTCTGAACAGTCAAAATTTTAAATTTTCATGAGGTCACATTTATCAAATTTTTCTCCTATGGATCATGCTTTTAGTGTCATACATAATAAACCTTTGCCTGACCCTAGGTCACAAAGATTTTCTCTTACGTTTTCTTGCAGAAGTTTTTACAATTTTAGTTTTTAACTTTTAGGTTTATGATCTATTTTGAGTTTATTTTTGTATATGGTACAAGGTATAGACTTTTTTCCCAACTGACCCAGCACCATTTGTTGAAAAGACTATCATCTCTACACTGAATTGCCTCTGCACCTGTGTTGAAATCAATGTATGTGTGGGATTTTCTTCTCTATATATGTCCCACTGATTTGTCTTTATACCAATATCACACAGTCTTAATTGCTGTAGCTGTATATTATGTCTCAAAATCAGGTAGTAAAAGTCCTCCAACTTTGTTCCTCTTTCTCAAAGGTATTTTGGCTATTCTTGGTCATTTGAATTTTCACATGAATTTAAGAATTAGCTTGTCACTTCCTACAAAAAAAAAAGAGAGAGAGAGAGGAAAAAAATCTAACTTGCTGGAATTTTGATTATTTTGCACTAAATCTATAGATTGATATGTGAGAACTGACATCTTAACAATAGTGAGTCTTCTGATCCATGAACATGGTGTATCTTTCCATTCACTTAGTTCTCATATTATTTCTCTCAGCAATGTCCTACACTTTTCAGTAAACAGGTCTTACATATCGTTTATCAGATTGATCCCTAAATATTACACACTTTAAAGCTACAGAGATAGTTTAAGAAAAAGTTCAATTTCCAATTGCCTGTTGCTAGTATGTAGAAATACAATTGATTTGTGTATTGACCCTGTATCCTGCAACCTTTCCATACTCACGTAGTAGTTCTAGTACTTTTCTTTTGTCGATTCCATCACAGATGATAATGTCATGTGACAAAAAGAGACAGTTTTTCTTTCTATGCAACGTGGATGCCTTTCATTTCTTTCCATTGCCTTATTGCACTGGCTACAACAGGAGTACAGTGCTGAACAAACGTGGTAAGAGTAGACACTCTTGGTACGTTCCTGATCTTAGAGGAAAGCATTCAGTCTTTCACCTTTAAGTATGATTTACCTGTATGTTTTTCACAAGGAAACTCCTGTGTATCCCTAGTTTGCTGTGTTCAGGAATGATTGTTGGATTTGTCAATACTTTCCCTACCTCTACTGAAATAATCAGATGATGATTTTTTTTTTTAGTTTGTTGATATGATGACATATTGATTAGTTTTAAAATATTGAACCAACCCTAAATTCCTGAGCTAAACCCCAATTGGTCATGAAGTATTATCCCTTTTATATATTGCTGGATTTGCTTTGCTGCTTTTCAGAAGATGTTTGCATCTAAGTTCATAAGGGATAAACAGCTACAGGGTTTTTTTGTAATGTCTAAGTCTCATTTGAGTACTAGGGTAATGCTGGTCTCATAGAATGACTTGTGAAGTTCTTACTTCCTCCTCTGTTTTCTGGAAGAATTTGTCTAGAATTATTATTTCTGGCGCTCTTCATTGCTTCACGTAAATCCAATTTCCATCTGGTATCACATTACTTCTACCTAAAGAACTTCCCTTTCCACTTCTTGTAGTATAAGTCTGGTACAAAGAATCCTTTCAACTTCTGTTTGTCTAAAAAAAAAAATAGCATTTTGCCTTCATCCTTGACAGATATCGTCACTGGGTGCAGATTTCTTGTTGACTTGTGTTTGCTTTTTCTTTCAGTACTTCTAATATGACATTCTATTGTCTCTGGTCTGTCTAGCTTCTGACCAGAAGTCTGCTTTGTCTTGCCTTTGTTCCTCTGTATGTAATGTTTCTTTTGTCTCTGGCTGCTCCCACGATTGTCTCTTACTTGTTATTTTCAGCAGTTTGATCCTGATGTGCCTAGGGGGGTGTGTGTATTTATTCTGCTTGGAGTCCTCTGAGCTTCTTGGATCTTCGGTTTGTTGTCATTCACTAATTTCAGAAAAGTCTTGGCCATTACTTCTTCAAATAGTTCTTTTTCCCTGTTTTCTCATTCTGGGACACCAATTACATGTATATTAGATCACTTTACCCTGTCTCAAAGCCATCCGATGCTCTCTTCTATTTTTTTCTCATTCTTTTTTACCTTTGTGTTTCAATTTGGATAATTTCTACCTTCAAGTTCACTGATTCTTTCCCCAGCTGGGTCCAAACTACTGATAAGCCTGTTGAAGGAATGCTTATCTCTGATATCATCCTTTTTGTTTCTAGCATTTTCAATTGTTTTATAGTTTCCATCTTTCTGCTGAATTTCCCTATACATCCATGCATGTTGTTCTGAGAAGGTGGGCAGTGTTGTATTCCTGTCCCCCAGCAGCAGCCAATCATCGCCTCACCTGCATCAGCAAAAGCCAATCTCTCCAGCCTCCTGCCTGCCCCCCACGGCAAGGAGGCTTCTGGAAAAGAGCTTGCAAGTGAGTGCAAAGGTCTCTTGTGTCTGCAACTCCAGGTTATTTTAAATTGATACGCTAGCTCACAGTCAACCTTTAAAAACTCATCACAATATTAGCTCATTTTTTTCTAACAACCTTATGTGGTGGCCACTTCTTCTTCCTCTACTGTGTCAAAAGTCAATGTGCCTGTGTCTCATCTTTCTTCAGAGGGGCTGCTGCTCTTTTGAATTGTTTATTTGGTTGCCTTGTGACCACCTCTAACAGGCTAAAGTTATACTTACTTGGATTTTGTGAATAACCCACTGTTATTAAAATGGGAGTGATGTTTTCTTGCACATTCCTACATCCTAACAAGAAATGGAACTGACTGCTTTGTTTTTGAGCCCTGAATCTTCCTTACCTCTCTTACAAGCTTAATTATGCATTTAACAGAATGCTCACTGTACTTTATCTAGACTTTCTATATGTTCTGATTTGGGAAAATTTTCTAGGATATTTAGCTCACCACACCGCCAAAAGGTTAGCTAATTCATAAAGTTTTAAATTAAACATTACACACCTTTATTACAGTGAAGTATGTAAATATCTTCTTTGTTTTATAATTTTGCCAGGATTGTAAATATTTTTATTTACATGACCCTTTGTATCACTCAAATGCCTAAAGCCAGAAACAATATTCAAGTAGTAACAGTGGTTCTATTATCACAGAAATAAAAGATTTCCTATTAAGAATTTCAGAAGTTCCAGGTCATTTTTATTCTAAGTAAGGTAAAAGTAACACACGACTGAAGGACTATGAAGCGCGTGTGAGAACACTGGTCTCCACGAGAACTTACTAAGAGACAGTGTTTTGAGGTCTATCAGGAATATCGGCTAATATAACGTTTCATATATGCCCACAAAAATGATATGCTCAGTAAATGTTTCCATCGAATTTAATTATTTTTGTAAAATAATTAATGATGCTAACCTATTTTGTCCTTAAACACAAATAGATATACATAAAAAGGAAAAGACATAACACAGACTACTTTCTAAATTCACTGAGGTCAATGTACTTTTACTTTTGAGCTGTAAACCACAGAACACAAGAGGACGTTGTATCATCTGTTCATGCTCTCTAATTTCTTTGGTTAACGCTACCTCTCTTTCTTTTTCTTAGTGAACTAGAAAAATGGTTATGTAATTTTATGCTTCCTAGCCCATAAAACCTCCTAGGAAGGTCAATTCTGACCCTGATGACTGTTTTCCATCAACTTACATTACAGGAATTATTTCACTTTCTTCCTCACCTTCCTTCATCTCAGAGTGTCCCTAAATGCTTAGTTTGTCAATAGAGTGCTATACTCTCCCTTGGGCTTTTTATGACCTGTGGGGTGTCTGGAACATCATGTCTTGCTTATTATGTATAAAAGTGTTGCTTTCACAAAATCCTTTTGCTTTTCTCAGAACTTAACTTTTAACTTATCTCAGAAAACATCACCTACAGGGAGAAAGACATGTACTTTCATTTTTGAGCAGCAAACCAAAGGAAAAAGCAATTTGTATTATCTGTTAATGCTCTTTAATTCCTTTAGTTAAGACTATTTCTTTTTTTGGTGAACTGTAAGAATAAATTATATAATTTCATGCTTCCTAGAAACCTCCCAACAAAATATTCATAGTCAAAACACTGAACTTTTTAAGCCTAGATTTTCTCAACCGTACAACGAGAATAAATACATCCTGTGGAGTTGTTATAAGAAGTTTAAAAGGACGGGTCTAAAGCTTTGAGCACTGTGCCTGGCCCACACTGAGTGTTCCTCACATTATTATTGTTTATCCACACATCTGTGCCGCTTGAAATAGGACTTAAAAAGTAAGTAAAGTTAAGCTTTTTATTCACAAATATCTTTATTTACACAGTAAAGTCTTTCTATAAAAATCTGAAAATAAGATCTTTTTAGAAAATTTCCCTATATTCAGTAGATATAAAATACTCAATCACATTGGGAGAAACTTGTGGTATTTTCTAATATTTCCATAAATGAAAAAAAAGTCATGCAAAATTAATAAAAGTAGAGCTAATGCATCTTTTCAGAATCGGAAGACTGGTAGACCACACCTACTGATCTCAAATTACCAAATTTCATATTGATTATGCTTCTTTGATCCTTTCCTTATCATGTATCTCTCTTCCACTCCCCCAGAAAAGGTCTCTCTAGGAACAGGAATCAGCATTATATCACTCCACTGATATCCTGTCTTCACTCTCATCCAAGAATACCATCAGTGGATCAGGCCAATGTGTCATCGATCTTCCAGGGAGACACTTACTGTCTCAGAACATTAAGTTCAATCAATGCTGACTTTAAAACTATTTTTGAGTGCCTAGCATTTGCCAAGCACTGTTCTAGGTTCAGGGGATATCGCGATAAACCAGACTGACAAAGATTCTGCATTCAAGGAAGAAGGGGAAAAGAATGGTAGGTGATGAGGTCAGAAAACTAGACACAGTCATTTAAGAGTACAGTAAGAAGTTTTATTCTATTTGAAATGGGAAGTTATTAGTTTCCTGTGGCTGCTATAATAAATTACCGCAAACTGAGTGGCTTAAAGCAACAGAGATTTATTCACTTACAGTTCTGCAGGCCATAAGTCTCAATCAGTATCACTCAGCCAAAATCAAAGTGTTGGCAAGGCCGTACTCCCTCTGGAGGCACTGGAACAGAACCTGTTCCTTGCCTCGTCCAGCTCCTGGTAGTTGCTCACATCCCTTGGTTTATGGCTGTATCGCCCCAGTCTCTGACTCTGTCTTCACAAGGCCTTCTCTTCTGTGTCTGTGTCAGATCTCCCTCTGCTCTCCTCGTATAATACATGTGATGGCACTTAGGGCCCACCGGATAATCTCTCTATCTCAAAATCCTTAATTACATCTTCGAAAACTCTTTTTCTAAATAAGGAAACATTTATAGGTTCCAGGGATCAGGACCTGATATCTTGGGAGGCCATGATTCTGCCTACACACCACTTATGTAATTTTCCTGCAAGAAGAAGATGTGATTGATGCTTTTAAAAGATTTCTCTGAAGAAAAAAAGTAACTATGTGTGAGCAAGTTACTCAACTAAGTTGTTTCTCCCTCCAGCAAGTGTCACTTACAGAACTGCTGTGAGCAATCAAAGAGATAAAAATGCATAAAATGTTTGACAGAGTTCAGTCCCTGACACATAGTAAGACCTCAAGAAATGTTAGCTATAGCTATTTTTATCTGTTCCTGACATTGCACATTTTCTATTACATAATTTTATGCCATATATTTTGGTTCCCAAAATAAGTGAAGAAAGAATTAAAAGGATTCAGTAACTAAACAGGTAGAGACTTCTGTGCAGTTCATTGTAAAGGAGTCACCAGTGTTACGTGGTGTAATTATATCATTACCATTTTAAATTTTATAAAGGACCACGTTTCAGAAATGTATCTTGACAATCAAATTCTTTCATTTCTAGATAACCAGAAGTTTAAGTCAAATACTGAAATCTAACATTTAAGATTTCAATTTAATATATTATGGAAAATAATTCAAACAATCAGTAAAGACCACAGAAAAAAATCTATTTCTTTTTGAAAAGATACCCTAGGATTAAATCATATAACATGGATATATTATAACAACGATATTTAAAAGTGGCTCCGTATCTAGGGAATCTAAATTGGAGGTCAAAATATTTCTTTTCTGGATTCCAATTTAAATTTAACCTTGAGATGAGTGGCTTAATTGCATTATCATTCACTGTGCACTTCAGATGAAATTTAAAAAGCAAACTGTAGAAATACTACGGATTAGCTCAGTTCTAATCCTGATTCTCTTTCTGCCATTTTATTTTTAATCTTAAATTACTTCATCTTTAATACAGTAAAAATAGCAACCTATTTTAAAAACGATTTTTCAGTTAATACATTATTGTAAGGATGAAACAAAAATACAATTAAAAAAACAAAAACGAAAATATCATTGATGAAATTTTATAATACACAAGGCTAGAAACATCTCCCTCATCACTTTATCTGATGTTCTTTCTACAACCTGCTTATACTGCTGTTATAAATGTGGTAATAATCTTGGAAATGATTCACTTCTTACATAAAATATTTATTGCTCCTACCTTTAAACTCTCTGGAAGCAAATCATTCATAGAAGATTAGTATTAGGAAGTACTCAAACTATTTTTCCCCATGGATTTAATAAACTATCAACCAAGATGCTCAAAACCAAGCAGAACCATACGGATGCTCAAGCCAGATACCTGGAAGCCACCTCTCACTTCCCACATCCAGTCCGTTAGGAAGTTCGCCTCATTCCACCTCAATAAACATTACCTCGGATATATCCACCACTCTCTACTGTCCTGATCCCAGCCACCTTCAAACATCACGAGGACTAGTGCTGTAGCTTCCTAATCCTCCCCCTCCAATCCACTCTCTACACAATTATGAAAACGATCACTGTAAAATGTAAATGGGGTAAGTCCCTTCCTTGCTTAAAGCTCTCAAATGGTTTTCCACTGTCCTAAGAAAGGACAACTCTTGTATCTCCGTCACTGACCATCTCTCTAACCTCTTCTCAAGTCACACCCCACCACCACCCGCTGGATTCCAGCTGTACATGCTTCTTTCAATTCCCCCAGGCTCTTTCATCTGAGGGCCATCTGCTGCTCTCTCTGCCTCGGCCACTCATTCCTGAGTCTTCAAAGGTTGCTTCCTCCTATCCCTTCAGCTTTCAGCTCCTCAAAGAGGCTTTCCTTGACCTCCCAAAGCAGAGGAGGTACCCCCGCCCCACCCCAGTCACGGTGTCCTGTTCTGTACACTCACTCACTTGTTGAACGTCTGCTTCCCCTCCTCTGGACCGTAACCTCCTTGAGAGCAAGTTCTCTGTTCACCTCTGTTTTCTCAGTGCTTAGAACAGTGCCTGGCACATGATACGCATTTATGAATGAATGAGAATGTCAATATTACTAAAAGCTCACTTGTATTACAAGGTTGCTTTTTTATGAAACTAACTAAGAAATTACGGCAAAAGTGAATAAAGTGGCTATGTGCAATTTTTGTCATGGTTTTATCACTTGAAAGTAACCACTCACAGAGGCAAGGCAATTAAACAAGGTGCTAACTATGAGTACCAATACATATTAACAACTGGACACAATGATTTAAAAATGGTCTGCACATAAACATAGCTTTTATAATTTGACATGCGCTGCTTAAATGTTTAGCTGCCTACATTATATAGTAACCCCCCTATAAAAGCCATTATTATTGTCCCATAAAGTTCTTCCTACTTGCTTAATTCTTCAGCATTTTTACATAAGGTCCAATGATACAATTAGATACTTTGCCATGCTTGTTGCTTTCTACAGCCTTTAGGCCTTCCTGACATACAATCTAATCTGGACAGCCTTCTACCTTTTTTGTATCTTTTTTAGTACAGGGCAAGATAAATGAGAGTCCTAAATAAACAGTTGCTTGTTGATTAACTAAAGAAATGGATCAAATCATTCAGCAATAAATAAAAGTTTTCTTAATACATACTCATTAGTATACATTTTCTTTATATCCATTTATTCAGTTAATCTTCTGTATTACAGATTAATTTTAATTACTTTAAAAGCTTATTAAAATCATATCTTCCATAACTCAGTTATATAGTTTCAGCAGATACATTTGATTCTTTGTATAAATATGCTCTATATATGAGTGTATAATATTCTTTATATATTCCCATGAAATTAAGATTTTGAGGGAGTTATTATTTAACTAACTTTACTGTGAACTCATTAGTAAAGGGATTTTTTCAAAATAATTTAGAGACCTCTAGAGGTCAATACTCTATCCTTCATCATTTATTCTTGCTTTGCGAAACTTTAGACATTCAGTACGCTGCCTGTGGACCAGATCCAGCCTGTTCAACACAGAGTGTATAGTATGCTCAGTATTTTTAGCTTTAAATCTAATTTACTTACACACAATAACTCCTTAGTCAAGAGCACTAACCACCTGTTCCCTTCTACTGTTGGTTCACTGGCACTTGCAGGTATCACGCTATCAAGCAGCTAACATCACTGAAGTTGAATGCGAAATTAAACCTGGACTGTGCAAACCTAATTCCACTGAAACTATGGCACGATGCTGAGAACAACACATAGGAAAAAGCTTGACTCATTTTTGAATCACACAGAATGCCAAAATTAACATCTCAATTCATCATTGTAACCAGTAAAAAAATTCATATTGCCTGATTAGAAATGTGAGCATCTCATAAAAATAACATGGTACGTCACTGATCCAAATGACGGTAACTGGAACCATGCCAACTATGCCTAAAAATAAACCCAAGGACACACTAATAATTACAGTATTTTAAATATGTATAAATTAACCAAAAAATAATGAAAAAGTTATAACCAAACAAAAAGTCAAAGGAAAGTATACAAAACTCACTATTAGCAAACATAATCCCCATTAGTCTGTGACCTCCCTGAGTCCATTAGCAGGTAAGCTCCCTGAGGACACATGGATTGTTGTCTGTTGTTCATTCAAGTTCTTATAAAGAATAGCACTTTGCACACAGGTACAAATAAATAATAAATATTATGTATTAAATATTTAATATAGATACTAATAATACATATTAAATAGTCAAGAGGAAAGAATGTCCTAGTACATCAAATATTTTTGTTTAAAGCAGGAAAACTAATTCTGAAGAATTTAGGAAGCAATAAAATAAATATAAAACTAACATCGTGATGGCCACAATTCAGTCTTTATTCAATTTATTCTTTAGAAGTCACCACAGAGTCATTATTAGAAATATCAGTTAAGTTATATTATCAATATTGTAGAATACTATTAATATAGATTTATGTCAACAGAATACCAAATAAGATAGGTATGATTTTGTAGGACTAATTAAGATTCTTTTTTTTGAGCTAGTGAAAAGCTAACCTTATTAAAATGTCTCTACTAAGAAAATGACTAAAGAAATCGTTCTAAGTTAAGATCTGGATTTCTCCTTTCCCATCAGCTAATTTCCCTAAATAGTTTCACTATAATTCAAATGTGGATCACAGTATTTCCTCCACTCAATGATCAGGTACAAAAGATCAGCCATCAAAGCTCTGCAATTTCCTCCTGACAATGACAACATGCTACTAGGAAAAAAAAGGTAAATTTAAATCTTATTTTGCACCAACTTACTCTAACTTTTGGCAAGACTCTCCGAAGCGTCTCAGCTGGATTCTGTCGCATCAAACATGGAAGATTTGCAATCACACTTGTTCCCTGGATATCTTGACCAGCGCTTTCGAAGAAAACAGAAATTTAAAATTTGTGATTAAAAGCTGAATTCCTGGTTT
Organism: Equus quagga; assembly: GCF_021613505.1. NCBI lineage: Eukaryota > Metazoa > Chordata > Mammalia > Perissodactyla > Equidae > Equus > Equus quagga. Next base: position 35,387,855 of record NC_060286.1, on the reverse strand, counting down.
ACAATTATAAAAAGTGGGGTTTAAATTGAAAATGACTACTTTTAATGATAAACACTCAGACTTCTGACAAAGTTGTAAACACATCATCTGCATACAAAAATAAAACCAGAACTGAAATTTCATTAAGTAAATCTTTTAACAAATGCATGAGAATATTAATTATGCTTATGCTAAAACAAGATTCTCTATCTACACACACGTCGTAAGTCGAAAAGTCTTGAAGACTGTTATTAAATACTTATTTTAAAATTCTACCTTATTTTTTTCCTGTGACCTGCCAGTTTGCTGTATTTTATTAAAAAACATAAGTGGTAAAATTTCACTGTGGTAAAATATTAATAATCACAACAACAGCAGGGACAGCAACAGAATCAACTACAGCAGAATCACACAACTACCTGTTGCACTAGCCTGACTCTATGAGTTGCCAGAAATATATCTTCTTAAAGATATATTCAAGATTCTTAAAAGTCAGTAGGATATATTTATACAGTACATTTTTTTTTCTTTCTGCTTTTTCTCCCCAAATGCCCCCAGTACATAGTTATATATTATAGTTGTGGGTCCTTCTAGTTGTGGCACATGGGACGCCGCCTCAGCACGACCTGATGAGCCGTGCCGTGTCCGCGTCCAGGATCCGAACCGGCGAAACCCTGGGCCCCCGAAGCGGAGCCCGCGAACTTAACCACTCGGCCACAGGGCAAGCCCCTATACAGTACCTTTTTGACATAAGATTCATTAGGTCAGTAAGGCTTTACCAAAATAATTTCAGTGATACTCTAGTGGTCTAATATACCTTAGAAAAGGTGTCCAACTCTTCTGAAAAACCATTTCCATGCAAAAAAGCTCTTTGCTTTTAAAACATAAACTAAGTGACATAGTTGTGCAAGCACTTGAAATATACATATAAAAGATGCTGGTAAATGTGGTATCACCTCAGAGGAAAGTTTCACCTGTTCTTAACTGATACCAGTTTAAATGCTAATTGCTGATGCCATAATATTTACTTATCTTAATTAAAATTATTTTTACTCAGCTCTTCAGATGGGACTATTTGTTATTATATGTACACAGACTTTAACATGATTTTTAAAGGTTTTTTAAAGTATGATATACTCGCTTCAGAGTTGTAGAAGTCCTGTTAAGAAGAAGCATGTTCTGACTGTAAGTGAAGCTTCCCTGCTGTGAAGAAAGCTCTTTTTCCCTGTTGCAGTATGGCAGGCTGTAAACTACAGGTCAGCACAATCATTCCTCTCTTCTCACCACTCTCTAAGTGAACTCTTTAAAAGACAAAGTCAAGAAAGGGACTGAAATAGAGGACCCAGGCCAAGATGGGGAGAAGATCAGAAAAGGAAAATTTAGGTTGCACATAAAAATACTACCTGCAGTGGGTTTAATGGTGGCCCCCCATAAAATATGTCTACACCCTAATCTTAGAACCTATGAATGGTGTCTTAACTTGCAAAAGGCTCTTGAGATGAAGAGATCATCTTGGATTATCCAAGTAGGCTATACACCCAATAACAAGTTTCCTTAAAAGAGACAGACAGACAGACAGAAGGCAATGTGACCACAGAGCAGAGACTGGAGAGATGCTGCCACAAGTCACAGAATGCTGACAACCGCTAGAAGCCGGAAGAGGCAAAGAAAAGATTCTGCCCTAGAGCCCTGCTGACATCTTGACCTTGACTGAGCGACACTGATCTCAGACTTCTGGCCTCGAGAACCAGGACGGAATAAATTTCTGTTGCTTTAAGCCATCCAGTTTGTGGTCATTTGCTACGGCCACAGGAAACAAACAGACTACTAAAGAACTGAGGAAGAAAAGAAATATCTGGGAAAGTAATGCTGCATATGACAATGCCTAGCTCAGAGTACAGGTTCAATAAATGTCTCTTAAAAGGATGGATGAATGAACAGCTCACTGGGTGAAGTGATGTCAAGGATATTTAATATTGAACACTTGGTGAATTTTATTCACTAACTTTGCAATCAGGAAGAAAAACCAATACGATCTCTAATAATTCCTCACAGATATGAAGACAAAGCATGGCATGAAAGAAACAAAAAAAGAACAGAAAGCAAAAAATAAAATGGTAGACTTAAGCCCCCAAATATCAATAATTACATTAAATGTAAATGGTCTAAATGCATCAATTAAAAGACAGGGATTGGTAGAGTGGATTAAAATACATGACTGAACTAAATTCAGCCTACAAGAAACTAATTTCAAATATAACAATATCAGCAGGTTGAAAGCAAAGGACAGAAAATGATATATCATAGAAATGTGAATCAAAGGAAAGCAGGAGTGGCTATATTAGTATCAGATAAAGTAGACTTCAGAGAAAAGAAAATCACCAGAAACAGACCAGGACACTATACAGTGATAAAAGAGGAAATCCACCAAGAAGACATAACAATCCTAAATGAGAATATACCAAACAGAGTTGCAAAATATGTAAAGCAAAAATTAATGAAACTCAAAGGAGAAATAGACAAATACACAGGTAGATGGAGATTTCCACACCCCTCTCTCAACAATTAATGGAACAACTAGACAGAAAATCATCAAGGATATAGAAGAAGTCACAACACCATCAACCAACAAGATCTAACTGACATTTATAGAATACTCCATCAAACAACAGCAGAATACACATTCTTTTCAAGTGTCTAAAGAACATATATTAAGAAAGACCACACCTTGGGCCACATAACAATCCTCAACAAATTTTTAAAAATTGAAATCACACATAGAGTTTTCTCTGACCACAATGGAGTCAAACTAGAAATCAGTAATAGATATGTCCCACATATTAAGATTTGTGGGACACAAAGTACAGAGACAGAATTTATAACACTAATGCATACATCAGAGAAGAGGAAAAATCTCAAACCAATAGCCTAACTCTCCACCTCAAGAACCTGGAAGAACAAAATAATCAAAATGTGAGCAGAGGAAGGAAATAATGAAGAGCATAAATCAATGAAATAAAAACATAAAACAATAGAGAAAATAAACAAAACAAAGACCTGGTTCTTTTAAAGGATCAATAAAATTGACTAACCTCTAGCAAAACTGACAAAGAAAAAATGAGCAAAGAAACAAATTACCACTATCAGTATTGAAACAGGGTACATCACTACAGACCCTGCAGACATCAAAAGGATAATAAGAGAATGCTATGAATAATTCTACACACAAATTTGACAACTTAAACAAAATGGACCAATTCCTCACAAAACACAAACTGCTACAACTCATCCAATTTGAAGGGCACCATTTGAATAGTCCTACAACTATTTAAAAAACTGAATTCCTATTTTAAAATGCCTAAAACAAATCTCCAGGCCCAGATAGTTTCACTGAAGACTTCTACTCAGCATTTAATGAGGAACTCATAGTACTCGACACAAGCTCTTCCAGAAAACAGAAGAAAAGGGAACACTGCCTAAATCACTTGATGAAACTGCTATTACATTGATATCAAAACCAGGCAAAGACAAGAGAAAACCTACAGAACAAAATCCCCCATGAATATAGATGCAAAAATCCTTAACAAAATACCAGCAAATAAAATACAGTAATATATAAAAGGAAGAATTATCCACCATGATCAAATGGGGTTACCCCAGGGATGTAAGGCTGGTTCAATATTTGAAATCAGCGTAATCTATCATACTAACCAGTTAAAGAAGAAAACTATAACATGATCATATCAATCAATGCAAAAAAAAACCATTTGACAAATTTCAACAAAAACACTGAAATTAAAAACAAACTATCATTTACAATCACTCAGAAAAATGACCAAAAAAATAACAAAAGTAAAAGACATGCTGAAAACTACAAAATGTTAATAAAAGAAATCAAAGGAAATCGAAATAACTAGAGAGACATACTTTGCTCACAGATTGGGAAATTCAACATAGGAAAGATGTCAATTCTCCCAAATCAGTGTATAAGTTTTACACAATTCCTATCAAAATCTCAACAAGACATAGACAATATTTTTCTAAAATTTATATGGAAAGGCAACGAAACTAGAACAGCTAAAACAATTTTTAAAAAGAAGAATAAACTGGAAAACATCTGTCTACTCAATTTTAAGACTTATTACATAGCCACAGTAACCAAGACTGCATGGTATTGGCAGAGGGACAGACACATAAATCAATGGAACAGAAAAGAGAACCTAGAAACAGACCTCCACAAATACGCCTGACTGATTTTTGACAGAGGGGCAAAGGTGATTCTGTGGAGAAGTCTTTTCAGCAAATGGTGCTGGAGCAACTGGAACCCACAGGCAAGAAAAGAAAGAACCTTGACCTAAGCCTTACATTAACTCAAAACAAATCACAGACTTAAATGTAAAATGTAAAACTTTCAGAAAAAACACAGGAGAAAATCTTCTAAATCTAGGGCTAGGCAAAGAGCTCTTAAACTTGACACCAAAACCATGATCTATAAAAGGAAAAAATTGGTAAATTGGACTTCACCGAAACTAAAAACTGTGAAACTGTGAAAGACTGTTAAGAGGATGAAAAGACAAGCCACAGACTGGAAGAAAATATTTGCAAACTAAATGTCTGACAAAGGCCTTGTATATCTAGAGTATAAAAAGAACTCCTGAAACTCAACATAATCCAATGAGAAAATAGGCGAAAGACATGAAGAGACATTTTACTGAAGATGATATACAGACTAAATAAGCACATGAAAAGATGTTTAACCTCATTAACCATAGGAAAATGTAAAGTAAAATGACAATATCACTAGACGTTTATGAGAATGGCTAAAATTAAAAATAATACCAAAAAAAATGAAAAGAAACTGGGTCATTCATTCATTGCTGGTGGAAATGTAAACTGGTACAGCCACTCTAGAAAACAATTTTTCAGTTTCTTAAAAATAAAGACTCAATAACATACAACCCAGCAATTGCACTCTCGGGCATTAATCCCAAATAAATGAAAACTTACATTCACATAAAAATCTGTGGATGAATGTTTACAGCAAATTTATTTGAACCAAAAAAATGTAAACAACCCATATGTCCTTAAATGGGTAAATGGTTAAACAAACTGTGGTACATCCATACCATGGAATGCTGCTCAATAAAAAGGAACAAAGTATTGATAGATGCAAGAACTTGATGAATCTCCAGAGAATTATGCTGAGTGAAAAAAGCCAACCCAAAAAGGTTACATACTGTATGACTCCATTTATATAACATTCTTGAAGTGATAAAATTATACAAGTAGAGAACAGATTGGTGATTTCCAGGGTTTATTAAGGATAGGCATGGGGCAGGAAGGAAATGGATGTGACTATGAGAGTGTAACATGAGGGATCCTGGGGTGATGGAAATCTTACCTATCTTGATTGTATCAATGTTAATATCCTTATTGTGATATTATACTAAGTTTTTCAAGATAGTACTATAAGAGAAACGAGGAAAAGGGTACATGGGTATCTCTATTATTTCTTACAACTATATGTGAATCTATATCTAAATAAGTTTAATTTTAAAATAGCAATATGACAGAATTTTTAAAAAACACATATGAACATCTTAATAGTTGTAGAAATCTGATAAATCCAACATTCATTCATGATTTAAAACTATCAGCAAACCCAGGGGCCAGCCCCATGACCTAGTGGTTAAGTTCGGCATGCTCCACTTTGGCAGCCCGGGTTAGGTTCCTGGGCACAGATCTACACCACTCAGCAGTGGCTATGCTGTGGCAGGCGACCAACATACAAAATAGAGAAAGAGTGGCACAGATGTTAGCTCAGGGCAAATCTTCCTCAAGCAAAAAGAGGAAGATTGTCAACAGATGTTAGCTGAGGGCAAATCTTCCTCAGCAAAAAAAAAAACAAAAACAAAAAGAAAACCTATCAGCAAACCCAAAATTCCTAGATAAAGAATGCCTTTCAGGTAAAGGGCATCTATGAAAAACTTACAGCTAACATCATACTTAAGGGTGAAAGAATGAATGATGCTTTCTCCCTAACCAGGAACAAGGCAAAGATGTTCACCATTATCACTTCTATTCAGCATTGTGTTGGAGGTTTGAGCTAGTGCAATAAGGCAATAAAAAGAAATTAAAGGCTTACAGATTGCAAAGGAAGAAGTTAAATTTTCTTTATTCACAGACAACATGACTGTCTGTGGCAAAAAGCCGAAGAAAGGTACAAAATAGCTAGAGCTAATTCATAAGTCCAGCACTACAGCAGGATACAAGGTCCATATACGAAAGTCAACTGCATGTCTACATACCTGAAAGGAAGAATCATGAACAGCAATTTAAAAAGAAATCCAATTTACATTAACATAAGAATATGAAATATATCAGGAAAATTTGGTAAAAGATGTGTAAGATCTGTAGACCAAAAATTACAGAGCATGCTGAGAGAAATAAAGAAGATCTAAACATATGGAGAGAGATTTATCACTCAAGGATTAGAGACTCGATACTGTTAAGATGTCAATCTCCCAAAGTGAAGTACAGAATTAACAGGATCCCAATCTAAATCCCAGCCGGCTTTTCGTAGAAACAAACAAGCTTATTCTAAAATTTAAGCGGAAATGTAAAGGACCTAGAAAAGCAAAACAAATTTGAAACAAGAAGAAATTTGTAAGGCTAATACTATCTGATTTCAAAACTTATTATACAGCTACAATAACCAAGATAGTGTAGCACCGGCATAAAGACAGACAAGTAGATCAATAGAAAAGAACACAGTATCCAGAAATAGACACAAACATAAACGGGCAATTGATTTTTTAATAAAGGTGATAAAATAATTCAATGAGGAAATGATCATCTTTTCAACAAATGGTGCTGAAACAAATAAATAGCCATATGCAAAGCATGACTCTCTCCCCGACCTGAAGCAGTCTATGAACATAAACTCAAAGATCACAGGCCTGAATGTAAGAGCCAATACTATAAAACTTCTAGAGGAAAACTTAGCAAAAAATCTGAGTTCTTTTGGGTTTGACCTTGGGTTTGACAAACGTTTCTCAAATAGGACACAAAAGACATAAATAATAGAAAAAAAATCAACAAAATCAACAAAATCAACATCATCAACATCATTTTGTTTTTCAAATGCACTGTTACAAAAACGAAAAGGCAAGCCATAGACTGGTGTAAAATATTTGCAAGACAGATATTCAACAAACAATTTGTATCTAGAATACATACAGAACTCAAACTAAACAATAATAAGAATATCCAACAAAAAATGGACAAAAGATTTCAAAACTTACCAAAGAAAATATACAAATGGCAAATAAACACATGAAAAAGATGCTCAATGAAATTAATCATTAGGTAAATTCAAATTACATCCACAATAAGATACTCCTACACACAGACTAGAATGGCTAAAATTATAAAGACTGAACATACCCAATGCTGGCAAGGATGAAGAGCACTCCCATACACTGCTGCTGGGAATGTAAAATGGTACTACTACTCTGGAAAAGTTTGCCAATTTCTTAAAAGGTTATGCACACACCTTCCAAACAACCTAAACATTCCACTCTTATTTACCCAAGAGTAATGACAGCAGATGTCCAAAGAAACACCTGAACACAAATATTCATTGCCGCTTTGTTTGTAATAGACAAAAACTGGAAACAACCCAAATGTTCACCAACAGGTGGATAGATAATCAAATTGTGATATATCCGTACAGTGGAATACTACTACCAATAAAAAGGAGTCAACTACTGATACACACAACATGGATGAACTTCAAAATAAGTATGCTGAATTAAAGAAGCCAGACTAAAAAGAATACATACTACTGTATGATTCCATTTATATAAAATCATAGAGAGTGCAAACTAAACCAGAGTGACAGGAAGCAGATCAGTGGTTGCCTGGGGATGAGGGAAAAAAAATGAAGTTGAGATTACAAAGGGGCATGAGAAAACTTGCAGGGGTAATGGATATGTTTACTGTCTTGATCATGGTGAGGGTTTCATAGGCACATACATATGTCAAAAGTCATCAGACTGCACATTTTAAATAGGTGTGGTTCATTGTACTTGAATAATACCTCAGTAAATCTGTGCAAAGTACATAAATACAAAAAGGAAGACTGATAGAAGGGCATCTAGGAAGATGGCAGCAGTGGACACAGTTTTTGAAATTTCCTGAATTCCTCCATAAAAACATAGCAACTAGGAGAGTAAAACAAAAAGCAATGCATGACATCTACATATAGTAGTGATATGATTTCCCACACAAACTCAAAATACATGCATGTGTGTGCAGCAGCTAAAACTATGAACGATTTTGTACATTCCAATAGCTAATGAGGCCAATGAGTCCATAATAATAACTGAAGGGGCTTATCCCATGAGCTCTCAAAACATCTAGAACAAAGCCCCACATGGAAGAAAAATTCTAGGAAACAGAATCTGAATGGAGCAGCACAGAAACAACAGACCACAAAGGAAAGAGAAGGTCCAAATAAAAGTAATGTAGAGAAACAGAATCCAGAAACCTCAGAAAGTAAGGCATCCTATATGGAACACTAGAAAAAAAGAGAGAGGGCATTCTAGAATCTTGAAATTAGAAAAGCTATTTTGAACTACGACTTCTTCTAAGGTTTATGAAGTTAACTTCACATAAAAAATAAGAAATATACAAGGATCCTGATCTAATTCCATATACAGTTATTAAAAGAAAAAAGAGAATAAGGAGTGAACTAATACCTAAAGACATGCCCCAAAACAGCTAACTATAATCTACTACTTCTCCACAGGCAAAAAAAATTAAGAAAATGTGTAAGATATGGGAAAAAACACAGGAATCACAACTATGAAAACTCAGAAATAAGGTGATAGAACTCAGGAAAGAAATGGAAGAAAGTATTTCAGAAAAGACTAAACTAGAAAGAACACAAGGGTCAACAAATACAATAGATAATGCCTTAAGAAAAACAACACATGAAATGAAGGAAAATTTAAAAATAAAAAAAGATTTGAGAGAAAGTGACAGATAAGCCAAGAAGATCCAACATACTTTAAATAAGAGTCCCTAAAGAAGAAAGTCAAAGCTTTCTCTAAATAAAAAAAGATTCAAGGACAACACAAAGAAGGAAAACTACAGGCCAGTATCACTGATGAACACAGATGCAAAAATCCTCAACAAAATTCTGGCAAACCGAACACAGCAATACATCAAAAAGATTATACACCATGATCAAGTGGGATTTATACCAGGGAAACATGGATGGTTCAACATCCGCAAGTCAATCAATGTGATTCACTACATTAACAAAATGAGAAACAAAAACCACATGATCATCTCAATAGATGCAGGGAAAGCATTTGACAAGATCCAACATCCATTTATGATAAAAACCCTCAATAAAATGGGTATAGAAGGAAAGTACCTCAACATAATAAAGGCCATATATGACAAACCCACAGCCAACATCATATTCAACGGACAAAAACTGAAAGCCATCCCACTGAGAACAGGAACAAGACAAGGGTGCCCACTCTCACCACTCCTATTCAACATAGTACTGGAGGTGCTGGCCAGAGCAATTCGGCAGGAAAAAGAAAGAAAAGGAATCCAAATAGGCAACAAAGAAGTAAAACTCTCACTGTTTGCAGATGACATGATCTTATATATAGAAAACTCAAAGAATCCCTAGGAAAACTATTAGAAACAATCAACAGCTACAGCAAAGTTGCAGGGTATAAAATCAACATACATAAATTAGTAGCGTTTCTATACACTAACAATGAACTAACAGAAAAAGAACTCAAGAACTCAATCCCATTCACAATCGCAACAAAAAGAATAAAATACCTTGGGATAAATTTAACCAAGGAAGTGAAAGATTTATACAATGAAAACTACAAGACTTTCTTGAAAGAAAATGATGATGACATAAAGAGATGGAAAGATATTCCATGCACATGGATTGGAAAAATAAACATAGTTAAAATGTTCATACTACCTAAAGCAATCTACAGATTCAACACTATCCCAATCAGAATCCCAATGACATTCTTTACAGAAATTGAACAAAGAATCCTAAAATTCATATGGGGCAACAAAAGACCCCGAATTGCTAAAGCAATCCTGAGTAAGAAAAACAAAGCCAGAGGCATCACAATCCCTAATTTCAAAACATACTACAAAGCTACAGTAATCAAAACAGCATGGTACTGGTACAAAAACAGATGCACAGATCAATGGAACAGAATTGAAAGCCCAGAAATAAAACCACACATCTATGGACAGCTAGTCTTTGACAAAGGAGCTGAGGGCCTACAATGGAGAAAAGACAGTCTCTTCAACAAATGGTTCTGGAAAAACTGGACAGCCACATGTAAAAGATTGAAAATTGACCATTCTTTTTCACCATTCACAAAAATAAACTCAAAATGGATCAAAGACCTAGAGATTAGGCCTGAAACAATAAGTCTTCTAGAAGAGAATATCGGCAGTACACTCTTTGACGTCAGTTTCAAAAGAATCTTTTCGGACACCATAACCCCTCAGACGAGGGAAACAACAGAAAGAATAAACAAATGGGACTTCATCAGACTAAAGAGCTTCTTCAAGGCAAGGGAAAACAGGATTGAAACAAAAACACAGCCCACTAATTGGGAAAAAATAAAAAAAGATTCAAAAGAGCAGGCGATATACCTGAGAAAAATCAATCTAGCATAACCAACACTGAGACATATTACTGGACTCTAAAGAAAAAGAAAAATCCTTTGGGCATCCAGGCAAAATCAGCAAATTACTTAGTAATACAAACAAAATCAGATTGTCATCAGACTTTGACAGCAATAAGATATTAGAAAAGTGAGTAACTGTCTATGGTGACACCGCTTACTATAAACAGCACATGGAAAAATATAGAAAGAAAGTGAACCTAAATTGCAATCACCATCATCTCTATCAAACACAAAATCTAAATTCAATTTCTGTAATCAATTTATGTCTGGCCCTTCTCCCTCTCAGGGAGAAAAATATATATAATGTGGGTAGTGTGTTGGATAGTATTGCTTAGAAGAGAAAGAAACTGAGTTCGCTAGTGGTTCTGAATTGGGAGTGATGCCCCCTCTACCAGAGCATATATGACAAGGTCTGGAGACATTTTTCTTTTTAAAGATTGGCACCTGAGCTAACATCTATTGCCAATCTTTTTTCCTCTTCTCCCCCTCAAAGCCTGCAGTACATAGTTGTATATTCTAGTTGTAGGTCCTTCTGGCTCTGCTCTGTGGGACACTGCCTCACCGTGGCCAGATGAGTGGTGTCCACGCCCAGGATCCAAACCAGCGAAACCCCAGGCCGCCGAAGCAGACTGTGCGAATCTAACCACTCAGCCCCGGGGCCAGCCCTGGAGACGTTTTTGATCATCACAATTTCAGAGACGCCACTGTAACGTAGTAGGCAGAATCCAGGGAGGCTGCCAAACCTCCTGCAATGCACAGAATAGCTGTCCTCAACCAAAAACAAGCTAAGAAACCCTGGTTTACAAAAAATAACTATTAGCTCACCATATAAGATTACCAATATTAGATAATTATTGACCTACAACAATGGCTATCTCATATTTTCAACCTATACATTGAGCTTAGCAGAAATATATTAAGTCAAAGACGTCGAGGTCATGTATAGAGGTTGGTAACCACAACATGCTAAAGCAGTGGTCCGCAAACTCCAGCAGGCACCAGAATCACCCGGGAGCACGCGTTAAAACAGGGCCCTACGCCCAGAGAGTCAGGTTCAGCAGATCCTGGTGAGGCCTGAGAACTCTTTCTAACAAGTTCCCAGCTGATGCTGATGCTGCTGATCCAGAGACAACACTCCGAGTGCTACCATGACAGAGGAAGAGTCAAACAAAAAAGGAGGAGACTGCAGATTGTTCACGTTTTTTCGACTACCTGAGTGAATGGGCCAAGTACAGAGCGGCCGTTTGTCCAAATGAAGCCGAAGGTCCATCTGACCTCGACTGCAGGCGTCACTACTTCTGCTAGTCCTAGGAACAGGGCTCCTCTTCATAATAACAATGTTAAAGTGATACAGCAAAGAAGAGTTAGCAGAGGTGGGATATCATGTGGTCTACTCTAAGGCTCGTTAGAAAAAAGCATGAGGAGGAGCGTGAGAAAGGGTCACGTGTCAGACAAGAGACACTGAGAGGAGCAGACTTGGCTCCACGCTAAAGTGGGGTACTGAGCTTGCATGCCTGGGGATTTCTTGGGTGCTGTGGACCTGCTGTTGTCTGCAGCTGACTTTGGTCACAGTCAACATAAATAGACCAAACATGTACGGATCTATGCTGTCATCACTGAATGGAAGGAGCCCCAACAATCAGCATAGGTTTAAGCCAACAATACAAAATTCGCTTCACTGTTGTTTGATGTAGTACATGTAATTTTAAAATAAATGCTTAGTCAATGTCATACTTTTTTTTTTATTTTTACACACTAAGCTTCCTCGACTTCAAAACCTACCACTTTCAAGTGAAAGGCACAAGGAACAACCATCCTACCTAGAACATGAGCTGCTCCTTTTTGCCCTAATTATGCTATTCTTTGGGACATGTTCCTTTTCTAGGATACTCACTCAAAACAAAAAGGACACGAGCCCACTCAGCAAACCATTCCTCTAAAACTACAAAGAACTGGGTTAATCACCTAATCTGTACACTAGTGGCTAAAAAGGAAAGAGAAGGAAAAAAAGGCTAGTTAAATAAAAGAATTTAGGACAGCTATCTTCTAAATTCTAAATTAATGTTACTAATTATTTTATTCCCATTGGGAGATGCACCTATTTTAAAGAGCCATTTATAGTAATACCTTAAACCAGTGAAAAACAAGTCAATCGACTCAGGCATTTTTTGCTATAATAAAAAGTTTCACAGTCTGTTGTCATCCCAGCTCCTGCTATTTTTATGGGTAATTTCATCATTCAAGTGATGGCTAATAGCTAGTTTTTGACCCTCTCTAATCCAATGATGTTACCCAAACATTAGCTTCCCCAGTGTTTAACACAGTATCTAGCACACGCACAGCAAGGGCCCCATGAACATCTGTTGATTTAAGCTGAATTTGTCTCCACTTCACATTAGCAATCCATGTCAAAGGCTGCATTCTTATACTTACCTGGAAATGCTCCGTCGCCAGAATCTCAAATTCTGATCTCACTTACTGGCTATAAGCTCTTATCTATTCTTCTACTTCTAAATCCATTTTTTACCCTCATCACATTTCTAATCCCTCAACTCCTTCTTATTCTCCAGTTTCTAACATTCCTCCCAGTCTCACTTTCTTCCTTGCCAGCCTGAACCTCCCCAACTATTACTTCAATTACACTCTCATCAATAACCTTACTTTAATTCTCCTCCTCCTAACAACAATAAAAATAACACCTAATATACTATTTGCTAGGCATTATGCTAATAAGCACCTTACTTATAGTCATCTTAATTAATTTTCACAGTACTATGAGGTAGATTAGACACTATTATTAGCTCCATTTTATAGATGAGGAAGTTAGGGCTTAGAATGATGACTTGCCCAAAGTTATCCAGCCTGTACAACTTCAAAACCCAGGCAGCACTCTGCCTCTCTTCCAGCCTGTGCACCCACCGTACCAAACTCATCCAAGCACTTGTCCCACCACTCCCACTCCCAAGCTATGCAGCAGTAGAGAAAATCGCACAACGGTGCTGCTTAATGCTTCTAAAACATACAGTTTCAAAACAGCTCGTCCTCAACAATGCTGGAAGGAAATAAAATGATAACCAATTTGTGGGAAATCAAGAAAAGAACCAGAAATTCTTAGCATATCATATTGCCTAAAGTACTTTCAGAAACATTATATTGTGTCTCTAAAAATGAGGTCACCTGTGCTAGTTTATGAAACCCATGTCCTTCCCCACAAAGAAGAAGGTGCTTGTTAGAACAGATCTAGATACTGACAGTACTGTCTTTCTCCATTCTTCTACCTTGCTTCAAACTTCTAAGAGCTCAAAGTGTGATGAGGAAGACAAACTCACACACCAAGAATTCTGACTGTATAGCAACAAGTCCTAGCTCTTTCCCTAGCCGGACAACCCTCAAAGTTTATTTAATCCTAAACCAATGGGAAAAGGGAGAGGGGAAGGAGCAGATGCTATTCAAAAATGAGGATGTCACACAGTCAGTCACTACTGGAGAAATCAATCTCAGAATTCTCGCTTTGCTATATTGTTCAACTATGTGCAGGATCTCAAATGATTTGTATATACAGAGCCTGTGACCCTAATCCGAGCAGCTCTCATCTCAAAATCCAAAATACAACACAGAAGCTGCTGACACTGTGCTTGAATTTATAACAATAAAGCAGATGTCACACGGACCTTGCTTTGCGTTCGCGATGAAAACTAAACTTTACATAGTTGATATTTAATTATTTCTTTACTCAAATTATTAGAGTTTATTTTATTGAATAGAACAAAATGAATTAAATAACTACCTTAGAGAATTAAAACGCCAAGAAAGACAAAATCTTCTTTTAAGACAAAGACGACTCAAGAATCTAAAGCAGAAGATACTAAATACCAATCCATAACATCAGTAATTTTTCAAATGCAGTATATTTTCATATGTTAGTACTATAAAATCAAATCCTTAATAATGTTAAATCTTCAAAGTGTCATCTTAAAAGATTCACATAGTAGGAGAACCATTCAACCCTCCGTATAGTCATTATACTTTAGAATCACAGAAATTTTTTTTTTTTTTTGAGGAAGATTAGCCCTGAGCTAACATCTGCTGCCAATCCTCTTCTTTTTGCTGAGGAAGACTGGCCCTTAGCTAACATCCGTGGCCATCTTCCTCTACTTTATACGTGGGACGCCTGCCACAGCATGGCTTGCCGAGCGGTGCCATGTCCGCACCCGGGATCCAAACCGGTGAACCCTGGGCTGCCAAAGCGGAACGTGCAAAATTAACCACTGCACCACTGGTCCAACCGAGAAATGTATTTTTTAATAGCACCAAAGAAAGAATAAGAGAAAAATTAACATTTAAGAGTCTACTATGTGCCAGGCAATGCACTTTACACACATTATCACATTACCCTTCACAATATATTTCTATCCTTACTTTACAGTTGAGGAAACTGAGGCCCGGAAAAAAAACGCAACTTACCCAAAGTCATCCAACTACTAAAGGTTAGAGCCAGGATTCCAATCTATGATTTCTAAACCCATAACCTAGGGTCACTATATCATCTAGGATCATGGTCCCATCATAAGAAGTGGCTGAACTAAAATGTCTAAATGTCTCTAGACCTAAAAATGTCTATAAGTTGATAATTCTGCAAGAGAAAAATTTGTATGATTTATTCAGTAATTTTCATGTTACAATAAATTCTTTTACTGATAACTTCCACTCTATATCTCTTACTATTACAATGCCATGTCAACACAGTATGCAGAAGTTTTGTGTTCACTGTGAAGAAGAGACAAATTCCTCTCTTGATTAAAACAAACAGCATAAATTATATAGAAAGCATTTCCTTTTGAATGGCTCTTCAACTTTGCATATCAAAAATCGAGGGGCCAGCCCCGCGCCCGAGTGGTTAAGTTCGCACGCTCCACCTCGGCGGCCCAGGGTTTTGCCGGTTTGGATCCTGGACGCGGACATGGCACCACTCATCAGGCCA
>NC_060286.1:35315573-35372044 GCF_021613505.1 Equus quagga | reverse complement strand
GAGAAAAAGCAAAAGAAATAAGAGACTAGCAACAGTTGTTAGCTAAGGTGCCAATCTTAATTAAAAAAAGAGGAAAAAAAAAATCGAGCTCATTTCCCCTCCACCTTTTTACAAACAGAGGCACAAACAGCCCTGTGACTCTCCAGGTACACATCTCAGAATTACTTTAACCCTCCCTTTCTTCCTCACACTCCACATCAAATATCACAAGTACCCAAGATGAGCATCATCCTCGCTTGTTCTGGTGTGGAATGAATTTATTAGGGGCAAGCACACCTGCCACGTTAATAATTCTTTCCTTATTTTTTTTTGTGTTGTTCATTTTGGATTTTTCCACATTATTAACAAGATTACATTTGATGTTACCTTTGACAAGTTTTTATTTCATTATACAAAGAAGTACAATTATTGTTAAAATTCAGTTTCAGTTATATATATTAAATACACACAAACACATGTGCGCATATGCCAGGTCACAATTTAAAATATATTCCTTACTGTGGGTCGTGGTAAAACATAATTGAAAATCACTCCTCCATAGTATTTTGCAAAGAGTAAAAGGGAAGATTACCAAGAACCCTAAATCTATGAACTATCAGCATGAATGTTCAAAGGTACGCAAATACAAGTTCAAGAGTAACTATACAAACTTGGAAGATTTCTGAAAACACTGTAATCTCCCCTATTATTTTTTTAATCAGGCTTTCTATTTCCCCATTAATGAATAACAGTAAACATTCTTTTAAAAATACTTTAAAAAAATACATAGATATATTAGGACATAGCAGGGGAAAGGAGATAGCTAAGAGGACGGGGTTTACCTAGCTACCGACCCAGTAAGAGACGAACCCAGAAGAGAATATAGAATAGTAAAAAAGAGATAAAAGCAGGCCAAATCCCTGGTACCCACAGGAAGAAAAGATGATAAACAGCTATCACAGGAAGGGGAAGAGACTCAACCTCTTCACCTATAGAAGACAAATGGAGTGACATGTTCAATAACTCGGGAAGCATCTATTCAGGATGTGCTGGGTGCCGGGCACTGGTTCCAGATTCTCCAACACAACCTAATAATGCTTTGTGCCCACCCACAGAATCTGTCCAACAACAAATATCGACTGAGCGTTTCTTATACGTTAGGCACTGAACTAAGCCCTGGCAGGGATGTGGGGGTACAGACACACCCCTGCCCTGTCAGACCTTCACAGTCAGAGAAGACACGAATTACACAACCACGATCATCATGTCATCTCAAGTGTGCGAAGACCTATAAAGGGGCAGCAAGTACTATCAAGAACATCATTCAGTGTGCAGTAAAGGGAGGGCTTCCCTGAAGAGTTGAGACCTGAAAAATGAGTAGGAACAGGTGAAAAGAGAGAGGAGAAGGAACTGTGTGTTCAAAGGTCCCAGGCTAGATGGGATTTATTCAATTGTTTAACAAAGATTTACTGAACACTTAGGATTTGCCAGTCCCTGTGCTCTGGAAGTAGAAAGAAAAGAAAAACAAAGCACTCTGATTCTGCATATCGGAATTAGAGGGGAAAGGAAGGAAGGGCTTCTTGTAGAAATAAAATCAACAGGACCTGATACAAAACTAACTACTGAGAGAAAAAGGAAGAGGACAAAATTACTCCCGCGTTTCCCTCCAGCATGATTAAAAAGGACGGTCAGGCTTCAATAACAAGTGAAGGCATATTTAGATAAAAAGAGATGAATTCAGTTTCAGGCACCCAGCATCCAAAAAGCCAGCAAGACTTTCTGGTAGAGACATCCTGGGAGAAGAAGACAGCAAGCAATCCTGGCCGAAAGTTCAGGAGAAGAGCCAAGGCCACAGCCACAGAGTCGGAAATTACGTCATGGAGACAGTAACTGAAATCTGGGGGTGGATTACATGACCTAGAAAGAGAGTCATAACAATATACAACGGCTCCTGTCTGCTCGTTTGACGGATATTACTATAAGTGAGGCACCGAATCAGAAGAAGTGTAATAAAAACAAATCAATTTTAAAATTTAAAAGCTCATCAGTCAACCCAAAATCAATGTGTAAAAAGCTGTGTGAAATGATTCCTTTTCTCTAATGCTAACGATAAGCTATACTGGAATGCTGAAGCTGAAGAGGGCCTAAGGATCATCGTTCCCAGGACATAATTTCCAAGTCTGTGGAAACACAAGTCACCTCCTCACACCGTGACAAGGAGGAAACCAACATCTATAGAGATCATGGAAGTGGTTCAAGGTCAACCAGCTAGTTACTGTCAGGGTCAGGACACTATCTCCACAAGGCAAGAATCTAATTCAAATAAAACAACAACACTATTGGTCCTACAAGATCTCTCATGGGTTCCTAAACAACTATTAATTTAAATTAATTTCACACGTATATTTCCCTCTTTAAGAGAAAGATGCAAACAATTTTCCCTGATGTCCCTTTCAGTAAAACAAATGTTTTAGACATTCCTCTCGTTCTTTTTAGCAATGTATGAATCACAGTCCTCTGGTTATCTTAAAAGAAAAACAGTCTAAAGAAATATAACTGATAATTATACCATATGCAATTCAGTGAGTAAATACTGATATATATAAGTAAATAATGAGTAAATTTACTTATATATGAGTAAATACATAATGATATATATATCTTACATAAACTATATATCTCAAGATTTTAATATGTTGTCCAAAAGATGAGGTCCACATGCTGTTTATGTGGGAATCAAGAAGAAACTAAGCAATCTAATGGACTTTTTAAATCACTATATGTAATGATTTTTACTAGAAAATAATGACTTGATGAAATAACAAGTCCTTCTATTCTTAATTATACACTGTTTATCTGCACAAAAGGATATAGAGCAGTACACGTTTAAACATGCAAAATATTGAACATTTTAATATTTTTTAGAAAATACTATTTAAAAGAATCAGAGCTGAGTAGTATACCCTGAGCCTTTTTTTTTCAACTAGAGATAAGTAAATATTTTGGAAGGAGTAAAGAAATAGATGTACTAACCACTCGAGGTAGGCTGATGAGGGGGTGAGCACTGAGTTGAATTTACAGAGTCACAGCGCAAGAAAGAACCTAAACAGCACAACTAGAACATCTCCCTCCCTTACTGACGGAGCACAGAGAAGCTACAGAGGGTTCTTAGGTCACGCAGCTGGTTAATGGCTGTGCTCCATGCTGCTTAGCAACAAGGATAAACAGAAAAACACAAGTTATATAGCTCTCACTGTCTAACAAAAAGAGATAAAAAAGTAGTCTACAGACTGATGATATATATATTCCTGTATAACAAATAAAGGACTAGAGCTGAACTAATAAAATGTATGCTATTTTGGAACATTAAGAAGTATTTCTCTTGAAGGAAAAAAAAAAAGGAGGCTATGTCTATTTACCTACTAGTGTACCAAAAGAAATGAATGTTTCCCCAAAGTAAAAAGACTGGAATTTTGACCCTCCAGCAGGTTTCTCCTAATCAAGTATTTGAAAACCGTCTTGACTAAACAAATGTGGGGTTTTTTAATGTTTATATCAGAAGACAACAGAAACCTTGTGAATGCTCCTATTTTGTAAAGAAAAGATTTAATCTGCTTAACTATCAGAGATGAGGAACAAGAAAAATTGAAAACGCTCCCAGATTTCTAACCTGTGACACTAGGTAGATGATGGTGCCATTTATCTGATATAAGTTGGCAACCCACATTTGAGTAAATATCTGAAGGAAACGATAGAGCCTGCAATGCAGATATCTGAGGAAAAAAACATTAAAAGCAGAACAAACAGCAAGTGCAAAAGCCCTGAGGTAGATGTGCAGTTGGCATATTTAATGAATAGCAAGGATAGCTGGAGTACACACCAAGCGAAGAAGAGAATAGTAAGAGATGAAATCAGAGTTGTCATGGAAAAGGAGGGAGAGGTCACAGAAATCAGACAAAGCACACTCTCAAACCATAATGAAACTAAACTAACAATCAGCAACAAAAAGATATCTGGAAAATGCCCAAATATTTGGAAATTAAACAACACACTTCTAAATGACTCGTGAGTCCAAGAAGAAGCCTTGAAAGAAATTTTTTAAATTTTTAATTAAATTATAATGAAGATACAACATGTCGAAATTTGTGGGATGCAGCTAAAGCAGTGCCTAGAGGGAAATTTGTAGCATTAAAATGCATATATTAGAATAGAAGATCTAAAATCAATAACTAAGCTTCCACCTTAAGAAACTAGAGAAAGAAGAGAAAACCAAATGAAAAGCAAACAGAAAGAAGGAAATAACACACATTGGAACAAAAATCAATGAAACTGAAAAAAGAAAAACATTGGAAAAAATAATGAAACCAAAAGCTAGTTCTTTGAAAAGATTAATAAAATTGGCAAACCTCTAGTGATATTAAACAAGGGAAAAAAAAGCAAAAAGACACAAATTACCAATATCAGGAATCAAAGAGGGGACATCACTACCAGTCCCACAAACATTAAAAGGGAATAGTGGCATACCATAATTCAATGCCTATAAATTCAATAACTTAGATGAAATAGAGTTAAGTACTCAAGACAGGAAACAACAAATGTTGGAGAGGATGTGGCGAGAAGGGAACCCTTGTACACTGCTGGTGGGAGTGCAAACTGGTGCAGCCACTACGAAAGGCAGTTTGGAGTATCCTCAGAAAATTAAGAATAGATCTACCATATGATCCAGCTATCCCACTGCTGGGTATTTATCCAAAGAACTTGAAAACACAGAGGCATAAAGATACTTGCACCCCTATGTTCACTGCAGCATTATACACAATAGCCAAGACTTGGAAGCAACCTAAGTGCCCGACAAGGGACGAATGAATAAAGAAGATGTGGTATTTATACACAATGGAATACTACTCAGCCATAAGAAATGATGAAATCTGGCCATTTGTGACATGGATGGATCTTGAGGGTATTATGCTGAGTGAAATAAGTCAGAGGGAGAAAGTGAAATACTGTATGATCTCACTCATAAGTAGAAGATAAAAACAACGACAAACAAACATACAGCAACAGAGACTGGATTGGTGGTTACATAGGAGAAGGCGGGAGGGCAAAAGGGGTGATTAGGCTCACACGTGAGGGGATGGACTATAATTAGTCTTTGGGTGGTGAACATGATGTAATCTACACAGAATTCGAAATATATTATGATGTACATCCGGAGGGGGAAAAAAAAAGAAATAGAGTTAAATACTTGAAAGACAAAAACCACCAAAACTCACTCAAGGAGAAACAGACAACCCAAATAACCCTACATCTATTAAATAAATTGAATTTTTAATTAAAAACCTTTCAAAAAATAAAATTCTAGGCCCAGATGGTTTAACTGGTGAATTCTACTTAACGTTTAAGGAAGAAGTAATACCAATTCTACACAACCTCTTCCAGAAAACAGGAAACCAGTTCCCAAGTCATTTCAGGGCCATTCCCCTAAAACCAAAACTAGGAAAAGATATTAGAGGAAAACTGCAGACCAATATCTCTCACTAAAATGGATGCAAAATCCTCAAAACTGTTGTAGCAAGTAGAGTCCAGAAACATAAAAAGACTCATACATAATGACCAAGTAGATTTCATCCCAAGAATGCAAGACTGGTTCACCATTTCAAAATTGATCAGTGTCATTCACCATATTAAAAACTAAGTAAGAAAAGTCACATACTACACATCAATATATTCAGAAAAAAACATTCAACAAAATTCAAAAGGCACTCATGATAAAAACTGTCAGCAGATTAGGAGTAGAGGAAACTTCCTTAACTTACTGGTATCTATAAAAAACTTACAGCCAATATCATATTTAATGGTGAGAGATTGAATGCTTTCCCCCTAAGGTCAGGAACAAGGCTGGGAGGCGATCTCACCACTCCTACAGTGGAGGAACCTGGCAGATGCTACTTTACCCAACTGATCAGGATTAACATCACCAGTGATAAGTCATGTTGACAGCATGTACTCCGTGCAATGATGGGACGAGAAAGGCACTTCACCTCTACGGTATTCTTCCCAAAAACCCATAACCCAAATCTATAAGGAGAAAAACATCAGACAACACAAGTTGAGGGACATTCTACAAAATGGCTGCCAGTATTCTTTGAAACTATCAAGATCATGAAAAACTAAGCAAGTGTCACAGCCAAGAGGAGACTAAAGAGATACAACAACTAAATTCAATGTGGTATCCTGGATTAGACCCTGAAATAGAAAAAAGGGACATTAGTGAAAAAGCTGGTGAAATCCAAATAAAGCCTGGAGTTTAGTTAACAGTGACGTACCAATGTTAATTTCTCAGTTTTGACAAACGTACCATGGTTATGTAAGATGTCAGCCTTAGGGGAAACTCGTGTAAGGTATACGGGGACTCTCTATACTATCTTTGCAACTCTTCTAGAAATCTAAAATAATTCCAAAATGAAAATTATTTTTTAAAAAAGTAAAAGGACAGAAAAAGATAAGCTGCGTAAACAGTAACCAAAAGAAAGCTGGATGAGTATATCAATATCAGATAAAGTAGACTTCAAAACAAAGAATATTTCTAGGGATAAAGACAAACATTACATAACTATAAAGAGGTTAATTCACCAAGAAAACATAACAGGCCTAACTGCGTATGTCCCTAACTACAGAAATCAAAATACATGAACTACTAGTGAAAATGACAGATTTGAAATAAGGAACAGACAAATTCACAATTCCAGTTCAGAGACTTCAATACTCCACTCTTTGTAGTCAATAGAACAAGTAGACAGACAATATCCTTAGAGACGTAGAAGACCTGAGAAAGACCGTCAACCAACTTGACCAAATTGACATTTATAGAGCATTACATCCAACTACAGCAGAATACACATTCTTTTCAAGTGTACATTGAGTATTCACCAAGATCAACATGTTCTGGCCACAACAAAACACCAGCAAATTAAAAAGTACTGAAGTCAAGCAAAATATGCTCTGTGACCATTACAGAATTAAACTAGAAACCAATGACAGAAAGATATCTGGAAAACCCCCCTAAATAACTGGAAGGTTATGTGAGGTACACATTCAGCCCCAAACATATTCAAACCAAACCTACAACATGCAGAACTCTTTAAAGAAAATATTCTTCAACTCTGTTATTTTTCAGTTCATCTAAATGAATAGCATTTTCGGTTTGATTATAATGAAACAGGCCCTTTCTGAATTACGAATATCTACCTTACAAATGACCTTTCTTAAAAAGCTCTGAAATTGTTCACCTATCCAAGGAGTTTCTGCCCTACAGGGATGTCCATCTGCACTGCCTAGTGGATGAAATAAGAAACTGGAGTTCAACAACTTTTTCTTATCTTCTTTCTTAGAACTGCGGATAGCCTGATGAAGCAAGATGCAATGTTAATTTCTATCAGGCCCAACCCATCATACCATATGGAGGGAAGAGGGGGTAATGATGCCTGAAGAACTGAAGTGACTTGAATGTGATCACAAAGATAGCTGCCAGGTCCCCAGATTTTTACAGTAGCAAACTGGCCCTTTCTATTATACACCATAGCCAGGTGCAAAAAAAAAAAAAATTTAACCTCAATCCTTACCTTACATCATACACAAAACCTGACTGGAAATGGATCATAAACCTAAAATTAAGAACTAAAAGCTTAAAACTTCTAAAAGGAAACACAGGGAAAAAATCTTAATGACCTAGGATTTGGCCAAGATTTCTTAAGTATAACACAAAAAGTACTAACTATAAAGAAAAAATCAATAAATTAGACCTCGTCAAAATCAGACCATGGCAAAGCAAAAGACCTTTGTTCTTAAAAGATACAACAACAGGCAAGAATAGACTGGGAGAAAATATTTGCCAAGCATATATCCAACAAATGGGCAAAAGATTGAACAGACGCTTCACCAAACAAGATGTACGGCTGGCTCAGAAACACATGTAAAGATGCTCAACGTCCACTGGTCATTTGGGAAATCCATATTCTAAATACAATGAAATACCACTACACTAGGCCACTGGAAACACCACCAGGATGGCTTAGAAACTAAAAAGTGCATACCAAGTGCCAGTGAGTGTGTGCAGCAATGCACACTCTCGTACACTGCTGATGAAAATGCAAAATTGTACAATCACTTTGAAAACAGTTTAGTAGTTTCTTAAAAATGTAAACATACACCTACTAAGTGACCCCGCCATTCCACACCTAGCGGCTGACCACAGAGGAAGGAAAGCACATGGCCACACAAAGATTTGTAATAGCCAAAAACTGAAAATTACCAAATGTCCATCAACTGATCAATGGATAAACAAAATAGGCATTATCCTTAAAGAATAATTATCAATGATAAAATGGAATAAACTATTGACACATGCAACATTATGAATGAACTTCAAAATAATTACGTTGAGTAAAAAAAGCCAGACAAAAGGAGTAGCTTCTGTATGATTCAGTTCTATAAATTTCTAGAAATTTCAAACTAATCCATAATAACAGAAAGCAGATCAGAGGTTGCCTGGAGTTGGGGAGGGGATCAGAAAAATGGGAGAGGATATTACAAAGGAGCACAAAGTTACTTTTGGGGGTGATGGATATGTTCATTATCTTAATTGTGGTGATGGCTTTATGGGTATATATATATATGTGTGTCTGTGTCTGTGTGTCAAAACTCATCAAACTGTACAATTTAAATATGTGCAGTTTATTGGATGTCAACTGTACCTCAATAAAACTGGAATAAATGAAAATAGATGTCCATTCACCATATGACCCAGCATTCTACTCTCAGGCAATCATCCAAAAGACATGAAAACAAAGGTCTACATTCTAGGACACGAAAAACTAATCTATAGTGACAAAAAGCAGATCATTGGTTGCCTAGGGCCAGACGGAGGATTAATTGCAAAGGGGCACCACCTGGAGAGAAAATTTTTATAGCTACATGAAGTTTCTGGATGGGAATTTTCCTATACATCCAAAGTAAAACATGTTCTGAACTGCAAACAGATGATTTAAAAGACCAGTAACAACGATCCTTTCCTGCCCGCAACTCTGCACCAAGTATTGTGCCCTCTAACATACATTTCCTCTAATCTTCTTAAGAATCCTACAGTGCAGGTACTATTATCCCCAGTTTAGACTAGGAGGCCTGGGCTCAGAGAAGTAACTACCCAAGGTCTCGCAGTAAGTAAATGAGCAAGTCTCGGCCTTCAAGAAAAATCTGGGTCTTTCTAAATATAAAGTATTTCCAACTCAACACACTACCTTCTCAATGCCCCAAATACTTGTTAACTGGGGATGACTTCTATTCTACTGAAATTTAAGAAAAACGCATTTGCTTCCTTAAACAAGTACTTCCTTGAACACAAGTATCTGCTGGTACAACGCCATTCATTGCCTGGGAACTGCCTTACACATAATAAGTACTCAATAAATATTTTGTATGTTTTAACCTAAATTCCTAAGATTTATTCTAAAGTAACTTTATCTTTACATTACATTACAAATTACAAATCTTTCCCATTACAAACATGTCTGATTTCGAGGAAAAAAATTACACCGTAAGGCGCATCCATACACAAGGATATAAGAGATTTTGCAATTATTTCCCACATGATTACCACATACTAGTACTACACAAAGATAAAGCCAAAAGTGGCGACTGTGAGGAACTGAACCTGAACTCTTTCTCCATGCCTCCCATATCTGGCGACCAACATGGCCAACAAAAGTTACCCAAAAATCCAAAACATCTGAGTGGAAAGAGGTACAGGTTTAAAGATCATTGGACTTTATTCAACGGGTTAATGACCTTCATGTGATCCTAATTCTAAGAAAGTTATACTTTTTACCACTTGGTGCAGTTGATACTTTAACGTGTGATGGGGCTACTAAAAAGCCACGACACAACTCTACAAGATGGAGAGCCAAGCGACACAAGTCAAAATGTTTACTGGGAACTAATCAGCTACGATTCAGGACAAAACTCAATCTTCCTGTGTCTCATTTAGCTACTTCCCAAGTGTCGGTATGAACTAATTGTTCGTGAAAATAAATATATACACTCACACAAATATATATACATACATTTATAATATACACACACATATATATGTTCTAATATGGTTACATTGTAGTTACAAAACCCATATTGTATTCAAATCTGTACAATTATTCATTTTAATATTACCTTATAGTGTTTGATCACAGAAATTTGTAGGTATGTTACATAGCTAATCAAACAGCTACAGTTAACAAGATGAAAACTGCTCGAATCTCTCATAATTGCATCATGTTATTAAGCTCTAGGTCTTTCCAATGACATGATATGGGTTACTTTTACATTGATGAAAATAGTTTACTTTTTATTTTTAAGCTTTTCCTACAGATCCCATGAGAGCAGTCTGCTTTCTACTGATGTCACAGTGAGAGCCTTGTGAAGCTTCAGTAAAGAGGAAAAAAGAAACAGATGCCTCCCATCGTTGTCTCATAACAAAAGGCAAGGAAAAGGAGACGGGAAATAATCTCTAAACCCCTTATATTCAGAGACCTAGTACTTTTCCAAAACAGAGACTTCAGGGTTTGCCAAGGACTTAAGTAATTTGACCTCTGTGATAATGGAAGATTTACAGCTAGAATCCATTATTTACTCCTCTTAATATGTGAAACAGTGATCCTTCTATCCTAGAACATGAAGATGAAGATGCCTCCAATTCCTACGTAGACAGAAACTTCTATGTGCATCGTCTTCACAGAGGATGATAACCTGGGCAACATTTTTTAAAATGGGACCTCTTGGAGTCATTTAAAGTGCGGCAACTAGAGGTGGTACTCCTAAAAGCACTTCTAACCCAAGAGTTATCTAATGAGTCTAGCAGTAAAAAACTAAGTGTAAAAATTTATAGAAACTCTCTTTCTCACAAGGAAATAAAAAGTTAGATGATGTAAGTAAATCATGTACAGAAAAACAGAAACTTCTATGGGCTATTAAGTAGATAGTTCATTATTGATATGCTAGAAATTTATGTACGAGAAAGTTTGTCACTTTTGTTTCCTAAAAACTATAGGTTGAGACCACTCACGCACTGCTGGCAGAAGTATAGATTGATCCAAGCGCTTTGGGAAATTGTTTAGCAGTATCTTTTTTTTTTTTTTAAAGATTTTATTTTTTTCCTTTTTCTCCCCAAAGCCCCCCAGTACATAGTTGTATATTCTTCGCTGTGGGTCCTCCTAGTTGTGGCATGTGGGACGCTGCCTCAGTGTGGCTTGATGAGCAGTGCCATGTCCACGCCCAGGATTCAAACCAACAAAACACTGAGCCGCCTGCAGTGGAGCGCACGAATTTAACTACTCGGCCACGGGGCCAGCCCCTGTTTAGTAGTATCTTTTAAGCTGGACATATGCATATGCTATGACCAATAATTCTACTTCTATAAAGATACCTAAAAGAAACGCATACATATATTCACCGAAAGACTTACACAAGAATGTTCATGACAGCATTACTCCTCAGAGCCAAAAAAGGAAAGAAGCCAAATGTCCACAAACAGCAGAAGGAATTGTGGTATATTCACACAATGGAATACTATACACAAGTGAGGATGAACAATTCATTTCTCCATGCAACAATATGGACAAATCTTTTTTTAAAAAAGGTCGAGCAAAAGAAGCTAAACATAAAACAGTACATTCCACGGTTGCTACTATATAAAGGTCAAAATCAGGCAAACTAATCCGTGGTGTTAGAAGTCACGATAGTAGTTACTCTTTGCAAAGAGTAGGATGAACTGGACTAGGGTAAAAGGGAGGCTACTAGGTGAATACAATAGATTATGTTCTTTTTCTTAAACTGGGTGCTGGTTACAATGGGATGTTCACTTGAGAAAATACAACAAGCTGTATACTAATGATGTGCACATTTCTGCACATGTTCAGAAAGTTTGTTTTAAAAAACAAAGAAAATGCTTATAAGAGTACCTCCCTAACTGAGAATCCTACTTCCTTAATTTCTTTTTTAGTATATAAAGATGAAGGAAGAACAGATCAGACCACGGACCACATTCAATGCAGAGACAAGAGGAATATCACAGGTATCCAAGAATGAAGCAAGATCATTACAATGCACGCTTTGAAAAGGGAGAGGATCTCTCTCAAGAAGGTGTTAAAAGACTCTCCCAGGTAAGCAACACTCTCCATTCCCCTGCCAAAGGGGAGCTGAAAGCTCATAGCTAATAGGCTAGGCTCTAGAATGCCCACAGGCTTCTGCTCTCACTAGCTGAGCTGCAACCAAGAGTCAGATGTGTTTGTTCTCAGACCAGTTTATCCCCATTTCACTTGACAGTGCAATTACATAATTTAATTAAATATTATATAAACATATGAACGCAAAAAGAGTAGTTTCTATGAAAACTAAATTGAAAGTTTTAGAAAAACTCAGTAAATTGCTGAAGAAAACTGCTATGGAAGCAGGAAGAACAAGACAACTTGCAAAACATGAGTAGAAAACCATAAAAATCTAGAGCCATCCTTTCAGACTGCTTCATAAGCATATTTAAATTCTCACTCAACTTTAAAGAAACCTGAATTTGGCATTGTAAGTGCATTCTGGGAGTGATTTATGCAACAAAGAGGATTCGGAACTGTAATCAGCAGACTCATACTAAAGGAAAGGTGGTGGACCTACAACACAAGATTGGCAAACAACTATCTATTTTTTTACACCAAAATGAAATGTTGAAGGTGTGTATCATTTTTATGATTCCC
This sequence comes from Equus quagga, assembly GCF_021613505.1. Taxonomy (NCBI): domain Eukaryota; kingdom Metazoa; phylum Chordata; class Mammalia; order Perissodactyla; family Equidae; genus Equus; species Equus quagga. Next base: position 35,359,271 of record NC_060286.1, on the reverse strand, counting down.
CATGTTAACCAATTTTTTTGAATTAACTAACCAACTATCCATCCCAATTATGAGGAATTTAAAAGGCCTCTCCTGCACATCGCTCCAGAAAACTGGGCAAGCAATCCTGGCCACTCAAGACTGCCCTCAACAAACACACCCACACACAGACACTCTCTCACACACACACACACACACACACTCTCTTTCTCTCTCTCTCACACACACACACACCCCTTACACACCCGCCTCACTGAAAGAGTATGAAAGGCAGAAGGCATCAAAAAAAAGAAATCAAGACAACAGTGAAAGTAAAAAGTGTGGGGATATACAAAATCTTAGCAATAAGAGCATACAAAGGAGTTTTACACACAACCTTTCACGATTGCATAGCAAATAGGATAGGTATTTTTAAAGACAAAACAATCAAAAGCTCTCCAGGCAGCAAAGCAACCACTGGGTTTCTGCCTCAGTACCTCATTGCTACCCTCTTCTAGTCTCGACTGCAAGAGCTCCCAGACGTAAGGAGCAATAGCCACAGTTTACAGCACTTTTGTTTATTTCCAGATTTGCCTGCAGAAATCTCACCCTGTGAGATCACTAGAGGGAGTACTTCCCCTGAAAAAAAAAAAATGGGAAGAGAAAGAAAAGGGAAAAAGTTCCTAATTAAAGATGCACTTTGGGGCCGGCCAGTGGCCGAGTGGTTAAGTTCAGGCGCTCCACTTCAGTGGCCCAGGGTTTTGCCAGTTGGATCCTGGGCACGGACGTAGCATCGCTCATCAGGCCATGCTGAGGCGGCGTCCCACGCAGCACAACCAGAGGCTCTCACAACTAGAATCTACAACTGTGTACTGGGGGCGGGGGGCTTTGGGAAGAAAAAAAAGAAGATTGGCAACAGTTGTTAGCTCAGGTGCCAATCTTTAAAAAAAAAAAAAAAAAAGATGCACCTTATCTGACTGTCCTTAGAAAGCAAAGTGCAAAATGTTTTAAAACTCACAGTGCAAAGTGACAGTCTAAAGGTGATTGTAAAAGTATGCAACATAAACGTTAGGTTAGGTACATTAACCAATCGACGCATTTAATGCATAGCATAAATAGCAAATATTACTTAAGATAAGGTCATTTGGTAAGAAAATATAAATCTGTAAAACAGGCTGACCTTGTTATCACTCAGTTTAAAAATCATAATTTGTGAAGAGCCGGTTTCTGATAAATACTATTAGTAGAGGAAGTTAATAGATATCTATCACAAACTTCAGTTGATATACTTTACTTGCCTGCTACTTTATTAAATTATTGGAAGGCAAAGTTAATACTGCGATCTTCTTTAAAGTCTAAAATGTACCTTGAGCACCTAAGTGGCAAGGAAGTAGGGACTGGGGAAAGGAGACAGAAGGGAATTAACATTTATTGGGTACCTATTCTGTGTCAGGGACTCTACACATAATACAACCACCTTGGGAAACAGGAAATATTTCCATTTTACAGAAGAGAAAACCAGGGCACAAGTAACTTGCCCATGGTCACAAACAGAATAAATGGTAGAGTTTGAGGGTATTATGTTAAGTGAAATACGCTAGACAGACAAAGACAAACACTGTATGATTTCACTCATATGTGGAAGATAAACAAATACACGGACACAGAGAACAGATTAGTGGTTACTAGAGGGGAAAGGAGTTTGTGGGGGGACGGGATGAGGGGTAAAGGGGCACAGATATATGGTGATCCAAAAATAATAATGTACAACTGAAATTTCACAATGTTATAAACCATTATGACCTCAATAAAATTTAAAAAATAAATAAAATAAAACAAATGGTAAAGTAGTATATAACCTTAACCTGATTCTATTGCCTATGATACAAAAAAAGCAGAAGTTGCTTAATTCATCTGGCATTTTGGCCATCTTAAAATAAACAAGCATACTTTATTCCATTAGGAGGTATATATTTATACCACAGCACAGAACAAGAAAGAACGAAAACAGCAAGAACACAAAATATGGCTTGCCCTCCAAGAGCTTACAATCTATTAAAGAAAATGTACACACACACACAAGTTAAGGAACACAAGGCCGTGCTTAATTACTACCTGAGAGATACAGCCACGAAGTGATATGGGAGCTCAGAGAAGCCTGGGATCCATGCGGTTTTAGCAGTTAGGAAAGGCCTTATGAAAGATGCAAGATTACAGCTGGATCTTGGAGATGGAAAATGTTGGATAGGTATAATGAAAGGTATTCCATGATGGGGAAAGTTAAGAGTTAAGGATGAATACGATGTATCTGAGTAAGAGTGAAGAGGCTAGCATGACAACTTCAAACAGAGGAAGACTGAGTGGAAACAACCCAAGAGTCCATCACCTGATGAATGAATAAACAAAACGTGATACAGCCACACAATGGAATACTATTCAACAATAAAAAGGAAGAAAGTACTGACACCATCCTACAACAGGGATGAACCTTGAAAACACTATGCTAAGTGAAAGAAGGCAGACACAAAAGGCTGCATGGCATATAATTTCATTTACATGAAATGTCCAGAATAGGCAAATCCATAGAGACAGAAAATAGACTAGTAGCTCCCAAAAGCTGGAAAGGCTGGGAGAAGTGGGGAGTGATTGCTAATAGGTACAGGGTTTCTTTTTGGGGTGATGAAACTGTTCTAAAATTGATCGTGGTGATGGTTCCACATGTCTACGGATACACTCAAAACCACTGCATACTTTAAATGGATGAACTATATAGCATATGAACTAGATCTTAACCAAGCCATTAAAAAGCGAGGGCTTGGTGAGACATCATTGCACAGCTAAGACAGAGCCACTTATGCCAAGCTTAAGGGTCTGAAATTTATCTGGTAGGCAGTTAGAGATACATGAGTAAAGATTTAGCTAATGAAAACACAGTATACTACACAGGACTCTTTTCTAATAAAATTCATGTGTTTTAAGTACATTCCTAAAATATATTCCAAAATCACAAAGAAGAGAGAGAACAGGAAAAAGCTGTTGTGATAGGATTTTGACTAAGCCACAAGCTGTGACTATCAGGAAAGTTGTTTTGCTTCAGTGCTAAATGCCACAGATGGGTATATCAGCATTATATTTATGCAAAACCACAAATTCATCTGTGTCAAATCTTCGAATACTGTAATGTTCTAAACTTAATTATGAAAATAGCATTAATAATTGATCTGCCATATTCTAGGGTAAGATAATGAAGAGTGTAATTTGTTTTTCATTAGATGACAGGACTCTGTACATAATGTTTTTTTAGATATTAGATTCAATTTAAATGCCATCAGAACCTCCACTGACAGAGCATTTCCTACCAACACTTACACATTTGACTCTGAATTCTAATTTAACATCATATTCCAGGATACTTTTAGTATAAAAATTAGCTAAAGAAACAAATCTGACATTCAAAAGCAGAGAGGAAAAAGAAAATCTGGATATTAAATGTCTAATACAGAGGAAAAAGTAAGGCACTCAAAAATAAACCTGAAAATCATAGGGGGAAAAACACACCAGGGCTCAGTATTAGGTTCTATAGCAATGGGAAGTATAAATGGGAAAAAAAGGAATAGATTACATTTAAAATGGCAGGTTCAACACATGAGAGCAGATGAGGCTTTAACAGAGGCAAAGTGTGGAACATGTCTATTGAGACAGGCCCACGCCCTCCTCTAAACCACAAGGAAGAAAGAGCCTTTCAGGCAGTCGGCGTGTTATCGCGACCGAAGCTGGCCTAAAGGTGAAATCTCACTTTCTCCGAGGAGGTGGTGAGATGGTAGGAACACAAAAGAAGAACTCGGCTGGAGAACCCGTACACAGCCAAGCTAGTGTTCAGTCTTCTGAGTCACCTTGCAAACCTCCTTCAAGGTAGATGAGCCACAAGAAACTAAAGGACATATCAGATCTCTTTTAAAACACTCTTGCCTAAGAATGAGAGGACCCATCTGTCTCTATAAGGGCTTTGTAAGTTCCAGAACTAGATGAAACTTATGTTCTGTGTCTGAGAAATGCAGACAACTTAGACGACCTGGTTTGCTAACAAACAATAAAAGCAAAAGAGAAAACAAGCTATCCTAAAAAAGAAGGCTTGTCGCTGATATCTAGAATAAGGTATCTGCTGTCACAAGTAAGTAGAGAAGGACTCTCCATTTCCTGACGCTAAGCCAGCGTTTACACGAAAGAAGAGAATTCAGGAGGAGTAAATCGGAACTTATTTCAAATCATTAATTGCTGTGTGCTAAACTTACCCAAACTTTCATCAATTGTCTGTCTACTCCAAACAAAAGAACTGTGGGAAAAGGCACATGTTTACAGCTATTGTTCACCATATCGGACATGTTAATTATTAAGGAACAAAGTACTTCAACTATAACACAGTAAAATATCAAAACAGGTTAAACGTTGGATCATTCTCTGCGTAAACACCAAAAATATATACTGTTAATTCAGACATAAATAAGAAAGTTTTTCTTTTAAATAAACAGGTAGAAATGATGAGAGAATGCTACCATGGATTACCAAAAGAGATGGGGAAATGGCATCAACACGAGGTCTAAGATCCAGAAACGTTTTAAAGTGATAGAATTATTGGAGAGAACGGTCTGAATTGTAAGCATGCTAAAATTCTGACTAAAATAAGAACAGAACCCAAGATGCCACTAAGAGGCTACAGAATAATTAAGAAAATGGAAGTCATGGAGAGGGGATTTTTTTTTTCCACAGGATCATTCAGTGAATAACATGGGGCTGGAAACATGATCTACAAACAAGAAAGGAGAACGAGAAACTTGCCAGCACCTGAAACCGGCAAAACAGACCTGAGCTAAGGAAACAAGGATGACAAATATCCCAGGGGGGAAATAACACCAGTTTTCCAAATCTGATTCTGAAAAACAAAAGCGAAAACTAACTTGCCAAAGGGGAAAAAAAGGTGCAAGTTAAAGAAAAATTTTAAAACAAATGTACATAAAATGCCTTCAGAAAATTTCTGTTTCTGAAGTATTTTCATAGATATGTTCACTAATGCTCACCACATTAGCTTTTAAGAAGCTAAATCGACAACACAGTTTTTTAAAAGTCAAGAGAAATCTTAAGTATTTGCAATAACCGTTTGCCTTAAGCAAGTCTGTAGAGCTTGTGATATGAAACGTAAATCAGAGTGGGCTCAATTAAATTTTAAAATCTCTCAGGCAAAATTGTGAAGCTCACACAGCAAAAGTAATATAAACAGGAAATCCTGAGCAAGAAATTGAACTACCATCTTTGTGGATTTTTTAATCTATATAATAAATAGCATATAAGGTTCATACACTACAATTAACTTAGAATTAATCACTGGATATTCTTAAGTTTCATCTAAACTTATTGGATCTTACATGAGAACAACCAAAGCTGGAAAATAAAATAAAATAGAATGAGATTCCACTCAAAACATTAACTGTTCTGTTCCTTCTCCTCCAAGCAATATCCTCTAAGTTAGCTACCTTATTTGATTTCAGTTCTCTAATTTATAAGTCTGTCTAATTCTTAATTTATACCATGATTAAGTGCTATGCATGCACAACTACTCTGTTCAAGCGGTTAAGTGAACCTGAACATAACCATAACATGACATTTCCGAAAGCATTCACAGATGCTGCCACAGAGGACGAGCAGCGATTGCACAGAAAGACTAGGAAATACCTGAGCAGATAGACAGCCCTTTCAGTATCACTGAGGTCTTCGTCAACTGTCAGTCTTTCTATTTCTTCTGGTGTCTGTCAAGTGTAAAATACAGATTATGCACACAAATACCCATCAGTCTTGCCCTTCGGTGACCCTCCAGGGACCCTATATGAGTAGAGACTAGTGAAGTTTCACAATTAAGCATTATCAGGGAAAACTAACCAAGGGTCTGAGGACTCTAGGCGACCTCGATCACAGAGGTCTCTAATTGTTGGGTTTGGGTGGTAAGAGTTTTGGGGGTTTGTTGTTTTTTGTTTTTACTCTTCTAGCTTCTAGACTGAATCTTGAGAATCACGTTGTGGCTTCAGAACATTGCCGAAATCAATTTTATATGCATATATAAAATTACACATACTTTTTCTCTCTTATACCCCAAGGCTGTTTCTCCAGCATTTTCCACCCCAGGAAATGCTAAAAGGGGACATGGAGGAAGACTGCAGCCCAGCGGGAACGAACAAGACGATATCTGGAGTAGGGGGAGGGCAGGGAATGAACTCCGGGGCTGGAAGGAAATCAGAGATTGGAGATACTGCGGCAGGTGGGAGTGAGAAGAGCTAAAGGAGCGAGTAAGAGGATGGCGGGGGTCCATGAGCCAGGTGTGCCAGCGCGGAGGGCTGGAGCCTCGGGGAGGCTGGCAGGAAGATGACTCTGCGGGCTGGGGGAACTAGCGGAGGCTGACTCCGTCCAGGGGCCGGGGAGCGGGGTCCCAGCTAGAGTCCCGGAGGGGCCGGGGGGAAAGGACGTGTGGCGATTCAGGACGGAGGCAAAAGGGTCGAGAGGGCTCTGAAGACCGGCCGCAGGACGACTCCAGGATGGGCGCTGGCTGGGAGGGCAGGGGAGGCCGGGCTGACTTGAGGGCAGGGGCACGCGAGCTTGCTCTGATGGGGGGATGGGACGTGGGGGGTCTCGGGGAGGAGTCGGGGCTGTGTTGACCGAGGGGCCAGGACCGGGGCAGCACCCGGGGACCACGGGGATGCGGGAGGGGAGGACCCGCGAGGAGCGGGCTGCGGCTGCGGGGCAGCTCCCGCAGGGGCGGGGGGAAGCGGGGCCAGGGCCGTCCGAGCGCGGCGGCGCGGGAGGCGCCGGCGGCCGTTCCTGGGGGCGGGCTGGGGAAGGGCCCGGGACCAGGGGGCCGGCCCCGGGGCAGGGGGTAGGGTCCAGACCCAGAGAACCCGGCCGTGTCGAAGAAGGGGCCCCGAGAGGAGCCAGTTTCGGGTGACACGGGGACCGGAGGAGGACTGAGGGGCCAGTCCGACTCCGAGGGGGTCCCGGGCCGCCTCGGGGAGGGGCCAGGACGCGGGTCGGGGCCGGGACACGCCGCCGGGCGCCTGCGGACAGCTCCTCCTCCCCGGGGCGCACCTTGAGGCTCCGGCGGACCGGCCTCTCGATGATGGTGAGCTCCTGCAGGTCCTCCATGTAGCCGAACAGGCTGTTCTGACTGAAATCCATCGCGGCGCCGGGCGGCGGCGGATGCATGGACCGCCGGGCCGCCTCGCCGCCCGGGCCGGAGCGGCCCCGGGATGCTGGACGCGCGCAGCCCCGCGGCCGCCCACCAGCAGGACTTTCTCCCGCTCTCGGCCGCGGGAGCCCGGCCGGAGGCGAGCGGGCGGCGGGAGAAGGAGCGCGGCGGCCGAGGGGGCGGGGCGGGCCGGGCGAGGGGGCGGGGCGAGGCGCGCGGGCGGGCTGCGGGGGCGGGGCCAGGGCGGGGGAGGGGCCACCGTGCCCGCCTCAGCCCCGCCCCCTCCCGGGCGCCGCGCGCTCGCGGACCGGACGCAACTGCCGCGCAACATTGCGGCGGCCCCCAGACCCCTCCGCGCCCGACGGGCTCTGCCCTCCACTCCCACTCGCCCCGCCCCCGGCCGAGCGGGTCCCACCCTGCAGCGCCTGCGCAGAGCCTGCCACCTCCCGTGGCCGGCAGAGGCGGGCAGGGGGCGGGGGCCGGCGGCGGAGAGCTTGAACCAATGAGAGGGGAAGCAAACGAGAGGGAGGTGGGCTGGGGTCTTGTTTAACCTGCTGCAATAACTTTCCAGTTATTCGTGGGACCGCCCACCCTAGCCGGCGAGATGCGGTCTTAGAGACCAGCCTAGTTCAGCTCTAGCCCTGGGGGAGGGGTGTGTATCCAAAAAAAGCAATTACAGTGTGGTGCGTGGTGGGGGGGAATGGAGGATGGGAGGATGGGAATCGAGTCCTGGCGGGGCTAGCATTTGGGGAATGGCAGCGGTCAGAAAGGGGCTGCTGGAGGGGAGGCACTTAAACTGAGTCTTAAGCGATCAATAACTTTCCCAAGAGAAGAGTAAAACCATTTTGGATTGAAGCCTGGGCGCGTTTTGGTTGTGGGACGTGCAGTAAGAGTCGAGCTTGGAGTGCTGGAAGCGAGTGCTTGGCGAGGTGGATGGGAGAGAGGCAGGTCCTTTACGAAGAAAGGCGCTGTTCTGAGCAGCCACGTTGAGTCTTTTGCTTTTGATTCTGTTAGGAATAGCAAGCGATGGAAGGAGCTTGGGGCGATATTTTTGGACCTCAGGGATAAGAGTTATGTTGATCATACTCCTCAGCTCGTTAGAGTCAGCGAGGTCCGTCTCTTTTTTATTTTATTTTCCGTTCATTTCCTCTCCACACTCCCATTTACCCTCCATTTGCACCTCTCTCGTTGTGTTTAAGATTGTCCCAGTAAGTGTATATATCCTGGAAAGATGCTGTTTTAGTTTGTCTATTTTTAATGTACGTGAATGGTATTGTGATACGAACTCACGCTGTTTCTTGTTTCTCCCTCAACATAATGTCTTAGGGATCTATCTATGGGGCTGTATATACCAGGAGTTCATTAATTCTGACCACTGATAGAATTTGATTTGTGTCCAACACATTTTACTTATCAATTCCTTAAAGAGTGTACAATTAGGTTGCCAGCGGTTCCTTGTTGCCACAGACAATGCTGGAATGAGTACTGGACGTGTCTTTTATGGACCCTAAGAAAGAAATGGAATTGCTGGGTCATGGAGTTCACTCTGCCTCGTGGCCCTCCAAAATGGCTTTGCCAGTTTGCACTCCCACCAACGGCACATGAAGATAGGAAGACTCCTGTTTCCCCACTCTATAGGCTAACATTTGGTATTATCTGATATCCTAATTTTTATCAATCTGATATAGGTAAAGTAGTATCACATTGTAATTTTCATTTGTATCTCCTTGATGAGTAGTGACGTTAACCGTTTTTCCATATACTTAAGAACCATGGAGATTTTTTCCTTCCATGAATTACCCGCTTACATCCTTTGCCTATTTTTCTGCTAGATTTCCTATTATTTTTCTGAATGAATTGAAGGGTTTTTTATATATTCTAAATATTAATCCCTTGTCAGTCTTGGACATTGTAAATGTCTCCCAATCTTTCATGCATTCTGTTAACTTGGTCTTTGCTATCCTACAGTGTAGGGGAAATCCTGAATTTTGATGTGGCCAAATGCATCAAATTTTAGCCTTGTGGAGTGTGCTTTTTGGGTCTTGTTTAAGGATCTTTTCCTTCCCACGGTCGCAAAATATTCTCCTACATTTTCCCCTATTTAGCTTCATACTTTTACCTATCACAGTTAGGTCTTAATTTATCCAGAGTTCACCTTGCATGCAGTGCATGTAGGAATGTGAGATTAATTTTCTCTACATCGTGAGCCAGTTTTCCCAGCGGTACCCACCAAACAACCCACCTTTTCCCCACTGTTGTGCGATGGCGTCTGTATCATATGCCAAGTCTCCATAGACACACGTCTCTGTTTCTGAGCTCTCATTGCTGATCTGTTGCTCTAGATCTGTTTCTGTACCAGGGCTGTGCTGATTTTCTTGCTATGGCTTTGTTATATGTCCTAATATCTGGTAGAGTGAATCCTCCCACTTTTTGCTCTTTTTCTCTTTGTCAAGATTGCCTTTGAAGTTCAAAGCAAAAAGGGTCAGGGCCTACCTCAAAGCTGAAATTCAGGTTTCCTGATCTCTGCTGCACTAGGGAGGAGTGAAGGGAAAATGGAAAGGGGTGGACCTTGTTGGGATCAGGATGGAGAGGCACAAAGATGTGGGGGAGGTGGTTTTTCCCTAGCAAATACGTTGCAGCCTCCCCTTTCTGTCAATTTCTGAAATTCTCCTCCTTTTCGCCTTGATTTGCAACAGAATCTAAAGAATACTTGTAAACTTTACCCAGTTTCAGCTAAGAAGTATTATTTCATATTTGGATTTTGTAAAAGCAGCCTTTGAGACTTGATGACATTCTTAATGAGCAATTGATTGAATACACAGTTATAGCTTTGATGTTGGCTGTTACAGGCCAGGAGGTTGATGAAGGGAAAATGTTCAGTTTGATGGCTGGAATCTGTAGCTGCTCTAGTTACCGCTCTGTGGTGGAAATAGCCCACACCAGCCTGGCTGCCAGGAAACTTGAGTCCCAGTCCTGGCTCTGCCAGAGACATGCGGTGGAACGACGAGTCCCATTTTCCGCATCTGAACTACTTTCTCACAACTGGCCTCCATGTGCCCTCAAAGCAGCCTGTGAAGTACAGAAAAGATGACGACTGTTCCAGTTTTACAGGTAATGAACTTGAGGCTCAGAGAAGTTCTGTGACTTAAGACTTGAACGCACAGCTAAGGGAAGCTAGATTTATTCACTTCATTTATTCACTTCATTTGTTCACTTCATTTGTTCATTCAACGGTAGCATGGTGGTTAAATTCGTGGGCTTTGGAGCCCACCTGCCTGGGTTTGAATCTTAGCTCTGCTGCTTCCGACGGTGGGCAAATTACTTAACTGCTCTGTCCTTCCCTTCACTCATCTCTGAGACAGGAGTAACAGTAGTTCTTAGCACAAAGTCTTGTTGTAAGAGTTAAATGAGATAATACACATATAATGCTTAGAGGAAATTCCTGGCACCTAGCAAGCGTTCAGTGTTTGCTATTATTATCATTACCACCAGACCAGTGTTCCCTTGTGCACACGTTCAGAAAAGATTTAATAAACTGTGCTGAATTGATTGATTATTGTAGGAGGCAGAATAGTGCTCTCCCAAAGAGGTCCACATCCTGTTCTGCTGAACCTGTGGCTGTGTTACCTTACCTAGCCCAAGGGACTTTGAAGATGGGACTAGTTTAAGGATTTTAAGGTAGGGAGATTATCTTGGATCATCCAGGTGGGCCCAGTGTAATCATAAGGGTCCTTATGCGTGAAAGAGGGAGGCAGGATGGTCAGTGTCAGGGTCACGGTCAGTGTCAGGGTGATGTAAGGCAAGAGAAACTTGACCGGCCCGTGCTGGCTTTGAATATGGAAGGGTGCCCAAGTGGGCAGCCTCTAGAAGCTGGAAAAGGAAAAAAAACCCAACTCTCCTAGAGCCTCCAGATAGCATCCAGCCCTGCTGACACCTTGATTTTAGCCCAGTGAAACCCACTTGTAACTTCCAGAACTATAAGAGAATAAATTTGTGTTGTTTTAATCCGCTAGATTGGCGGTAATTTGTTACAGCAGCAATAGGAAACTAGTGCAATTATCTATATAAGAAAAATATTTAAATTAGGTTTCTACCTCAGACCATACACAAAAATCAATTTTAGGCATATAAAAACCCTAAACATGGGGCCAGCCCCAAGCCCTAATGGTTAAGTTTAGCATGCTCTGCTTTGGTGGCCCAGGTTCGGTTCCCGGGTGTGGACCTACACCACTTGTCAGCAACCATGCTATGGCAGCAAACCACACACAAAATAAAGGAAGATTGGCACAGATGTTAGCTCAGGGCGAATCTTCCTCAGCAAAAGAAAAAAAAAAAGGAAAGGAAAGGGAAAAAAATCTAAACGTGAAAGACAAATCTTTCAAACTTATGGAAGAAAATATAGGAGAATAGTTTTATGACATTGGAATAGGGAGAGTTTTCTTGAGATAAAAAGCCCACAGCATAAAATAAAAGATTGGTAAATCTAACTACTTTAAAATTAAGAACTTGTATTCATCAAAAAGATACCACAAAGACAGTGACAAGACAAAGTGAAGACTGGGAAAAGATGGTTACAACAAATTAATCAAAGAAGGGTTGCAGTCCAGAATCAAGAACTCCAAAAAATTGGTGAGAAGACAAACAAGTAGAAAATAGAAAAATGGTCGAAATAAATAAACAACCATTTTACAGAAGAGAAATCACCCATAAACCTGTGAAAAGCTCAACCTCCTTGATAATCAGGGAAAAGGTAAGTGTACACACCCACCAAATGGACAGAAGGCTTAAAGTCTGACCACATCAAGGGTTTGAAGGATGCGGAGCAGGAGGAACCCTTGCATAGTGTTGATGAAGCGAAAATTGGTACAACTACTTTGGAAAATAATTTGGCATTAACTCGTAAAATGGAATTTACCTCTTTAAGGGATATACTCTAAAGAAACTTGTTCACATTTGCACAGTGACCCGCACAGGGAAGTTCATAGCAGTACAAATTGTCATAGCAAAATCCTGGTAACAGCTCAACGCTCATCTACAAGAGCACAGATAAATTAATTGTATGATACTCAATCAATGGAAAACTATGACAGTGAAAATGAACCACAACTACATAATCCAGCAGAGATGAATCTCGTGAGCATGTTGAGCAACAAATGCAAATTGCCAAAGGTTGTCTACATATGATGCTATTCATATAGCATTCAAAAATGATAATATATAGGGGCTGGCCCCGTGGCCGAGTGGTTAAGTTCGCGCGCTCCGCTGCAGGCGGCCCAGTGTTTCGTTGGTTCGAATCCTGGGCGTGGACATGGCACTGCTCGTCAGACCATGCTGAGGCAGCGTCCCACATGCCACAACTAGAAGAACCCACAATGAAGAATATACAACTATGTACCGGGGGGCTTTGGGGAGAAAAAGGAAAAAATAAAATCTTAAAAAAAAAGAAAAAAAAATGATAATATATATAATATCCATATGTGGTTAAAATGACCAAGAAAAAAAAGACGATAAAACAAAATGCAGTCTGTTGTTACTCTCTAGGACAGAGATGAGATCAGGGAGGGGCGCGCAGAGGGTAACAGTGACCGGAGTTTTTGAACTGGGTAGTGACAGAGAGTGTTTTATTGTTATGCGTAAGATGTACATATGTATTCCATATAGTATTTTAGGCGTGAAATATTTTAGAATTTTTTAGATCAGGGAGGTTATGCGGTTACAGCTGTAATTTAGCCACTGCATTCATTCATTCATTGTTTCAAAAGACGTTTCAAGCATTCTGGTGTAATACAGGCTTCGCTCTAGGTCTAAGGATACAAAGCAGGCTGGGTACCGGTCCTACCATCAAGGAACACAGGTCCTAGGGAGAACAATGGAAATTGACCCAATAATCATAATTAAACATATAGTTACAAACTATGATAACTACTATGGAAAAATGCAGGGAGTTATGAGACTGGTGGAGGAGGACCACCTGACCCACTTTTGGCTAAGTGAGAAATAAACATTTCTGGTGTTAAGCCACTGAGATTTCATGTTTTCTGTTACTGCAGCATAACCCATCTATCTTGATTATTAAAAGATTGTAGGGGGCACCAGAGTGACAACAGAGAGAGCAGGCGGGAAATGATAATAGTTTGGACTAGAGTCATTAAGATGGAGCTGGAGTCCTGTGAACAGATTCAACAGATATTTTGGAGGTAACTAGAGATGCGTGAGGGATGGAGGGGGTAGAGGTCAGAGAGGCAGAGGCATGAAGGATGATTTCCAAGTTTGGGGCTTGTGCAGCTGGATGAATGGAGACGTCACCCACTCTGTGCTCATTCTGTGCTTTCCTTAGTGCTGAGTAGATGGCACCCGCTGACGACTGCCACAGAGCTCCATCTGCAGCCCCAAGCGGACTTCCCAAAGTCTGCCCTCCAGGTTAGCAACTGTTCCCCGTAGCTCCCTTCTCTTCAGCTTGGGTCTGGGCAAACTAGACAAGGGTCGGAGTGGGTCATGTCTGTTGGAGTCTGCCCAGCACCTGACACAATGGTTAGCACACAGTAAGAGCTCTGTTCATGTTTATTGAGAAAGTGAAAAGAGAAAGAGGGAAGAGGCAGGGAGGCTGGCACTAAATTGGCGTAGGAGATCTTCTACTTCCTGGTCCAAGCAACCATTATCTCTCTCCTGGATTAATGGAGCCTCTGCTTCTGCTCTTCCTCATTTAAAATCGCTCCCAACATAGCCAGAGTAATCCTGTTAATCAAAAGTCAGACCCAGTCACCTTATGCTCTAAGCCAGAGCTTCTCAACCTTGTTACTATGTGAGACCCAGCAATTCTTTGCTTGGGAGGAGAAGGAAGATGCTGTCCAGTACATTGTAGGATGTTTAGCAGCATCCTGGCCTCTGCCCACTAGATGCCAGTATCCTATCCTGACTTCTCCTCACCGCCCCCCCAATTGTGACCATGCAAAATGTCCTCACACATTGCCAAATGTCCCCTGGGGACAAAAATGCCCCTGTCCCGAATTGAGAACCACTGCTCTAAACTCTGCACTCCCTCCCCATGTCACGCAGAGAACGTCCTCCTGCATCCCCTCACCTCTTGATCTGACTGTTTTCTCCCTCACCCGCTCTGCTTTCTTCATGCACGCTGGCCTCCTTGCTATTCCTGGAACACTTGCGGTCTAATCCCCGTCAGAGCCGTGGAGCATACCGTTCCCTCTGCCTGAACGCTCTTCCCTCGCGTTTTCAGATAACTCACTCTCTATCACCTCCTTCAGGGTTTTACTCAAATGTGACCTTCTCAGTGAGGCTAGCTCGGGACACCTTTTCTGAAATTAAAATCCCACTGTGTTAGTTTGCTAGGGCCACCAGAACAAAATACCACAGACCAGGTGACTTAATAACAGAAAGGTATCATCTGCCAGTTCTGGAGGCTGGAGGTCCAAGATCAAGGTGTTGGCAGGGCTGGGTTCTCCTGAGGCTTGCAAATGGCCACCTTCCCAGTGTGTCCTCACATGGTCTTTTCTCTGTGTGTAGGCATCCCTGATGTCTCTTTGTGTGTCCAAATTTGCTCTTCTTATAAGGACACCACCCTAATGGCCCACCCTAACAGCCTCATTTTAACTTAATCACCTCCTTAATTGCCCTCTCTTTAGATACAATCACACTCTGAGGTACCGGGGGTTAGGACATCAACATATGAATTTTGGGGGACACAATTCATCCCATTATACCTGCTATCACCACCACTAGCACTCATCAGCCTAACATCTGAATATTTTACTTATTCATTTCATTTACAGTCTTTTTCTCCTCCACTCAAATGTTGTGTCCCATAAAGGCAGGGATTTTGTCCATTTCATTCACCACTGCATTCCCAGCATCTAGAATAATGCCTGGTGTACAGTCAGTGCTCATTAATTATTTGTTAAAGTAATGACTACGCATTGCTTCTCCACTGACTAGCTGTCAACTTGGGGAAATCACAACTTCTCTAGGCCTCAGCTCCCTCTGGCAAATGAGGGAATTAGGCTGGATGATAGAGAATAAGAGTTCTGTTCTAGTTGAATCCTAGTGCTGACTTAGCCCAGGTACCTTAGAAAAGAGTCTGAGGCAAAGCTTTAAGTGCTAACCCTTCCTTGGGAGGTGCAATCCCAGGGCAGCCAGAGCGAGGGAGAGCAAAGTGAGGCGGCACAGAATGGAAAGCAAATACCTGGCTCTGTGCTGCCAAGCTGGCCCCCAGTTCCTGCAGAGGCAGAGCCGGGTGCTCAGCCACCGAGGACATCTCCAGACAGGCTGGGCGGAAGCCCCAGGCCTGGGAACTGTCCATGGGAAGACGGCATGTAAAGCTTCCTCCTGCCTTCTGTCTCTCATTGGTCAAAGTTGGCTCCTTGGGGAATCAACTCCCCAGCCCTTTAATGGTCTCTCCTGGCTCTTTCAGCAGCCTCTGGGGGAGCCAGATCCCAAACCCTGAGGAGGAAGGCTTCATCCCAGTTAGGAAATGGGGACAGGAGCCTGAAGAGGTTGGCCTCATGCTGCAGAGAACCAAGAAAAGAGGGTTATCAGGACAGCAATTCCTGGTCCCTAGGGCTGAGCAAGTAGCTCACAACCTGGGAGACAGCTGAGACCCAGAGAATCTGAGACGGCCTGAGATGTGTCTAAGACAGGAGGGATGAGAGAAGGAATAAGTGAGGAGGGAAACAGCTGGGTGTCTGGGACAGAGGTCAGGAGAGAGCTGGTGGGGAGCACTGATCAGCTCCAACAGTGGAGGAAGGAGCTCACAGGAGAGCAGCCAGGCAGGGGCCACTTGAGTAGGCCTGGAGGAA
Organism: Equus quagga; assembly: GCF_021613505.1. NCBI lineage: Eukaryota > Metazoa > Chordata > Mammalia > Perissodactyla > Equidae > Equus > Equus quagga. Next base: position 35,343,275 of record NC_060286.1, on the reverse strand, counting down.
CTGGATGGAGGTGGTCCTTTTGAAGTCCTGAAGGGAATTCCATGGCTCCAGCCACCCAGCCTCATGTAACTGTTCTAGTAGGGTCCTTGAAGAGGGCGCTCAGCCTCATTAACTACCAGGTCAGACTCCAGGCGTCTGTGGTGATGGAGGGGCTCTGATTTTCTAGGTAAGAAGCTGCTTCATTAGCAGCAGGCTCTGGGTGCCCGCTTCCCCCAGGTACTCCTCCCTATTAGCCGCTGCCTCAGCCCCTCTTCTGATCATCACTTTGCAAACTCTTCCTACCCTCCAGCCGCCCCCTCAGCTGTCTCTGGACGGGGAGAGGGCGTTCACTGCCAAGGCTCCCCTCCTCTGGAAGGGGGTGTTTTTTCTCATGTGTGGGCCGTGTGTTGGGTTGGGCCTCCACTCGAGGGCAGATTGCTCCCTCCAGAGGTGACGATACACGCCAAGAGCAGATTGCACATTTGTCTCCTGGGAGGCAGTGGGCGAGGGAAGCAGAACTCAGTGTGTGAGCGTGGGGAGGGGGTGTCTGCAGAACCGTGATGGGGTGATGGGCCCGGAGAGCAGGGAGCTGGCTGGCTGACTGTCGCTGCTGGCTGTGTGCAGAGGCAGCAGGAGGCTGATTATAGGGCTGGGTCCCGTGGCCCTGGATGTGGGTGCAAGAAGCTGCTTACGCACTTGACTGTCAAGGTGGGGGTGATGGTTACCCTGGTGACCGGGCTAGGAAGTGGGTTGGCCCGGCAGGCAGAAATGCTGGAAAGAAAATATAATAAATACTGGTGGGGGCTTCTCTCCCTCTTTTCTTTTCCTTGATTAGATCACCAGTTAGATGGAGCCTTGTCATCATAAATGAAGTATGACTTTCAGTGGTTGCGCCCACCATATCCTGTTCTGGTTCCCTGTGAACACCCTCCTCTACACTTCTAAGCCCGCTAAGCTGACATAGAAGACCTGGATGCTAGTCCTAACTAGTCCTGGGTCCTGGGACAAGTCACTTCCTCTCTCTAGGCCTCACTCAGACCAGGCAACCTCCAAGATCCCTTTGTGTTCTGATTCCTGGGCCCCACCCACAGACATTCTCATTCAGCAGGTCTAGAGCTGTGCCTAAAAGTCTGCATTTTAGCCATTCCTCCCCCCACACCCCCAGGTACGCTGTACCTGTGGTTCAGAACCACTGCCCCTTGGCGTTGACCGCACAGGCATGGGAATCATCAGACAGACTCAGATTCTCATCCCAGCTCTGCTCCCTCCTTGGGCAGTTTATCTGTAGCCCATCTGAGCCTCAGTTTCCTCACCTCTATAATGGCAGAAAGAGGACCGCCAGACACAGGTGTTATTGTGGGAATCAGCTGAGATGAGGCTGCAGGAACCTTGCATGTGATAAGGGTCCAACAAGTGTTACACTTTTTAGCTTATTATTCTATATGAATCTGTAGTGTCTCTACTATCCTCTCCCCTTGCCAGCAATCCCCTTCCATCTGCTCATTCTTCTCCATCTTCTCCAGCCAAATCCCACATCCAGGAAAACAGTCTCTGCGGTAAGCAAGGAATCGTCAGGCTAGAACGCAGGCAGAGGAGGAGGAACAGTGCACTCACAGCTGGAGTGCTCACACCCAGTTCCAGCTCCGTTTAATCTGTTGCCATGACGACTCATAGCTTACCCACCTCTGTGGGGCAAAATGACTTCCTCCAGCCTTGGGGAGCTCTGGATGTGAACGGTCATTTTACCAAGGCCCCAGGAGATGGGAGGGCTCCATGCCCACCCCCATCCCAACCACCACATTTTCATTTCAGCATAAACTGAGGGCTTCTCCAGCATGAGGACTTAGTTGCATTTCACTATAAAGCCCCAGCACGTAACACGGTGCCTGGCGTACAGGAGGAACTTGAGAAATGCTGGTTGAATGAATAAATAAATGTGTAAATCTGATTCTCTTGAGTCTCGTCATCAAAAATGAGCTTTGTTTAGGAGAGGTAAAATGAAATTAGGACGCCAGGTGTCTGTCATTTGATATCTTCCCCACCCATCCCCTTTGGGCAAACTGCATTCCACCCTCTTTCGATGGCATTTATTCACCTTGGCATCAACACATTTATACATGGGAAAGCCCAGGGCATGCAGATACAACTCCCCAGCCCCCCAAAGTTTTCAAGTAGTATTGTCTCGACAAATTTGTTCATCTAAGCTCTTCCAAACCAGAGTGTTATTAATATAGCAAATTCTAGACACTGTGAAAATGAACCTTTCCTTTGCAGGCACTTGCTTCCCCCATCCGGGAATTTTTCATGTCTCATCAAGTCCCATCCTCCCCTCTCTTGAGGACCGACTCTCTCTAGCAAGAGATGGAATTGATGAAACTCAGATCTACTCAGTATTGCAACTGATTAGCAAATCTCATATAAAAAACAGAGATGAGGGGCCGGCCCCGTGGCCGATAGGTTAAGTTCGCGCACTCCGCTTTGGCGGCCCAGGGTTTCGCTGGTTCGGATCCTGGGCGCCGACATGGCACTGCTCGTCAGGCCACGTTGAGGCGATGTCCCACATCCCACAACTAGAAGGACCCACAACTAAAATATACAACTATGTGCTGGGGCGATTCGGGGAGAAAAAGCAGAAAAAAGAAGAAGATTGGCAACAGTTGTTAGCTCAGGCGCCAATCTTTAAAAAAAAAAGTAAAAGAGATGAGAACTCATGGCTCAGAAGTTTTTAAAAAAATTATCTGAGAGATTAATATATCTATTCTGTCTTCCATTACTACACAACTGTGAGATAATAAAAAATGTACATATTGGTCTCTGCCCCTGGTTCCTGGCACAGAGCTCCTAAAACCCTTGTAATTTCCTAAGTGATAAGAGAACCAGGTGCATCTCTTGTCCTAATATGTGTCTTTGACCAGTCCCTGACATAGTGCTTGTAAATTCCTAAGTGATAAGAGCACTAGGAGCATGTTTTGTTCTAATGAAGCGACTCTGGTTGGGTTCCTGGATAGGGGTTGTCACCAGAAAGACCAGGCCATGATTAGAAGCTTGGAATTTTCAGCCCGTCCTCCAGAGAGGGGGGAGGGGCTGGAAATGGAGTTAAGAATTGATCATGCCTATGCAACTGGGTCTTAGAATCATTTCAACAATTGAGTTTGGTTAATGAGGCCTGTGCTTAAGAAGTAACATTTGTTCATTCATTAACCGAATATTCATTGAGTACTTACTATCACCAGGCAGGCCCGTCTTCATGGGCCTGCAACCTGGATGGTCCCACAGGGAGGGCCCGGCACTCAGAAGGGCCCCATGCTTGAGGTTTAATGCTCTCCTGTCACCATCTTGAAATTCTTAACAACTTTATCTTTGAACTTGTGTTTTGTAAGTGAAGTCCAATGGAACGCATGTGCACGAGCAGAGAAGATAATAAGCACGATATGTGTACAGCGGCGAACTTTCCTCATTCACTGGTTTCTGATGCTGGGATTCTCTGTTAGTTAGCCAGCACAATATTTTCTTTTGCTCTGTAATTTGGATTTCAAAGCTATGAAGAGAAGCAGTGCCACCCAGTTGCTTCCAGCTTCGCCACCCTGTTGGCGTATACTTGGCCACATCACACATTTCTTACTTGTCTGTTTTTTCCCTCGGCTTTATTCAGTTGTTCCTTCAACAAGGCTGGGTTGAGAGCTGGCTTTGGTTCCTGTCCTGCCTGCTCAGTTCCGTTGCATGAAGGAGGTGACTCCTTTATTCAAATCCAATATGAAAAACTTATTCGATGTAACAAAAATATTTATAAAACATCCTTCTATTGCCTAGCACCCTGCTTGGAGCTAAGAGAAGGCGAAGGGGTGTAAATCAGACGCAGTCCCTGCCTAGATGAGCTTATGACCTAAGAGGAGAAACAAAATAGACTGTTAAAAAGTGCAGCTTCAGGGGCCAGCCTGGTGGCGTAGTCATTAAAGTTCGTGTGCTCCGCTTCAGCAGCCTGGGGTTTGCAGACCTGGATTCCAGGCACAGACAAGCACCACTCATCAAGCCATGCTGTGGCAGCATCCTACAGAAAATAGAGGGAGATTGGCAACAGATGTTAGCTCAGGGCCAATCTTCCTCACACACACAGAAAAGTGTGGCTTCATATGATGACCAAGTATTTTAAAAGCAAAACTGACTGTAGTTACTCAAAAGTTACCTCTAAGGCAAAGGGGCAAGGGCAGAGACAGTGGGAGACATAATTTATATCCATGGGTAAATTAAATCTTTATACTACTCGCTCCCCCCCCCTTAAAACACAGGTAGGAGAGGGAGTAAGACCTAAGGTGGGTGCTGACTGTTCTAGCAGACAGCATCAATGACTCTTTAGCCACCAAAGATATTCCCTGAGTCATTTGGGAGACAGGAATGAAAGTCACCCCCCAAGGGAAAGGGGACAGAGGAGATGGCCAAATACAGGCACAGCAATGGAAAGACTTTTATTTTATTTTTTTTTTAAAGATTGGCACCTGGGCTAACAACTGTTGCCAATCTTCCTTTTTTTTTTTTTTTTTCCAAAGATTGGCACCTGGGCTAACAACTGTTGCCAATCTTTTTTTTTTTTTTTTTCTGCTGTATCTCCCCTGTACACAGTTGTATATCTTAGTTGCATGTCCTTCTAGTTGTGGGATGTGGCACGCCACCTCAACGTGGCCTGACGAGCGGTGCCATGTCCGCGCCCAGGATCCGAACCCTGGGCCACCGCAGTGGAGCGCACGAACTTAACCACTCGGCCACGGAGCCGGCCCCCTGGAAAGACTTTTAAAGACAGTGATGTCTAACATTCAATATTAAGTTCTTGGCACTGCTGGGTTGTGAAGGCCCCTTCTTTGCCAGTAAATCTTCAATAGAATAAAACAGTGCCCCACAGACAAAGACACTGTGTCCCGAGTGGGGCTTCTTCACCATGAAGAATCACATTCATTTTTACATCTCCCAGTGTGTCTGGCACTTGGCAAGAAATTGATGAGTATTTATTATAAGAGAGAAAAAAATAGAAGAAATGTTTAATGAGTAGACACAAGTGAGAGAGCGAATGCTGGTCCACTTGCACCAGGGTTTCTCCAGCCTTCACATCCGAGTATGACTTGGAGATGCAGGACGCACAGTGAGGTACTTCCAGACGGTGTGGGTTGGATGGCGGGATGAAGCCGAGCTTTTGTTAATTTCTATTTGGAGACCCATCTATAAACAGATGCTGTGGCCCAAAAGACTCAAAGCACCTCTGCGGTAAGCCTGTGTCCGAATGGCTCGCATTCAGGATGAAACAGACTAAGCAGATATCAAATGCTTCTACACAGTTTCTCAGCAAGACCATGCGAGGATCTTCAATGCTGCGCGCTGTGATCGCGTGTGTCTTGGCAAACGGAGCTCCAGGCAGTCCGTCGCCACCTGTTTCACCACAACACCTGCTAATGCTTTTTCCTGGATCACGCTGGCTCACTGTTCCATAAGAGGGGGCAGCTCCGTTTCTCTCCCTGTGTCACCACAGTAATTATTGAGAACAAAAATTTGAACAATGAGAACCTATAATTCTCTAGTAACATGCAAAAGTACTGTCGTTTACAACCAAATAATCTCCTGAGTATTGGGTAATGGAAACCATCATGTTCTACTCCAGCTTGCATGGCAAGTGTCAACCTTGGCTGTGAGTGCGATTAGAATCACACACTCACTCATTCACTCATTCAGCACATGCCAGTGACATGGCAGGCAGGGGACATTATGGAGTCTAGAGTCTGGCTTTTTCCCTCCCACACCTTGATTCAGGGGGAGGGCCTGCCAGAACAATGACTGCTTGATGCTGGGCTCTAGGGGAGTCATGACATATATCACAGACAGCCAAGAACATTCTGGCTACCATGTTCTAGGGGCCACACTATAGGGGTTTAAGTCTCAAATCAGAAACCTCCTACATATCCCACAGACACGATGCAGTGGGCTGATCTGGGTCTGAACCCTAGGCCTGCCCCTGGCAAGCTGAATGGCCTGGACAGGTGTCTTCCCCTCTCAGAACCTCTACTGTAGGAAGTAAAACAGAAATAAGTTATGTCTCTTAGGTCACTCAGCAACAGAAAATAAGAGGGAATGATGGATTTAGAAACTAAGGCAGATCTTAAGAATGGATATTCTCTGCTACTCCAGGCAAATTGGTATAACTCAAGGCATAGCACACATTAAATGATAAGCATAAGCAGATAAGATTAGTTCCTCTTAAAATTAGCTCCAGACCCATGAAACAATTTCAAGAATATTACAGCCTTTCAAACTCTTTGTTGGGTAAACACACCGCAGTGGAGTCTAGAGAAGAAAGCAATGCACACACAAAATGTCCATCTACATTCAACAGCGACCACAGCTCTCGATACACGTGAACCCAGACACAAACAAGACTTACTTAACACAGTTTCTAGTTTTGTTGCTAAGAAACCACGACTGCCTGGTATGAGTGTGTGACCGCTCTCTGTCTTGAGTCAACTCATTATGCCAACAGAATTAGAGTGAACTTAACATTAGAGAATGGAATGTGGGATTACATTTTTCATAACCTATACAGTTAGTCTGTTATTGTCCAGAGACCTAAAGAATATTTTCCAGAACATAGTGGAAGAACAGAGAGGTCAAGGAAGAATTGAGATTATATAGGAGGGAGGAAGGAAATATGACTTTTCACATGACAATCCACAAGGGCCTACCAACTGGGCGGCAGCCATTCATCTTCTCTCCTTTTTCCCTTTCAAATACTGTGCTGTCATACTAGTCAAGCATGGACACCTAGGGATTGGTGCCACAATGTAAGTAGACCGGAAGAGTGAGGGCAATATTTCCACAGTTATGGTCATTGTTACCCTAAGCCACTCCTCTCTCCTGGTCATGGGAGAAAAAGGCTGGTGGGAACGTGGTGGCATTCTCCCCAGGAGTGAGAGGGTCAAAGGTGATTGGCGTCTTCTCCTAGTAGCCTGTCCCGGATGGCTGGGAACCCCTTAGCCTGTGGGTGGCTGCAGTTTCCCAGAATTCCACAATCACCCGGAAGCCCAGAAACACAGCCAGATGGTTTCTCTCTGTGCTTCTGGAGGACATTTTGTAAATCACTTCTCTTAGGAAAGCAAATGGTCTCAAGATAACTGCAAATTATTCACTCACTCCTTCAGCTGGATATAAGTTCCTTCACCCCATTTCACTGGACAATCAATTTTTTCAAAACATTGATGCAAGCGATGACACACCAGCACCGGAGAGAGCACGGGAGACAGATAAGTTAGCAAACGACAATTCAGTGTGGTCGGTAAGGCGATCAGTGTAAACACACAGAGCTCTGGGGCCGCAGATAAGACACCTATTCCTGAATGGGACAGGTGTGTGTGTGTCAGAGAAGGGATCCTTGAAGAGGTGACCTCTGAGGACCTGCAACTGTGGCTTCTTCACTTGAGAGCAGACACTTGGCCTCGGTCACCTTTGCATCTTCCCTCTGTCTAGCACAGAGCCTCACACTGGGTGGACGTGCAATAACCACGGCCTTGGACTGTCGCCTACTCAGGCATCTCAGATGACCCCTGACCCTCCCAGCCATTGGTTTCACCTCTCTCTAGCTTGTTCATTCCTTGAGTCCTAGGGTAAGCTCATTTGTGCTTGTTTAGCTTTGATTTGACCATTTTATAAAAACCAAATCAAAGTCAGCTTCCAGGCTCTCATCACGTCTTGAAAGAGGAGCTCTTCCGCTCTGGGTCTAAGCAGAGCCTGGCTCTCCGGGCCCGTTCTAGGCATCAGCGCTCTGAAGCTCCCCAGACCAAGCCCTCCTTCTCAGCACCTGCAGGGGGTTCGGGCCAGGCAGGGGGCAGATGGCAGGGCTGTCGCTACCATCTCCATTGTCAAAGCAACACGGCTCCTCTCACAGCTGTGTGGGCACGCATACATTTTGTTTGGGGCAGTAGTTTTCTAGAAAAATAATACAAGTGTCAGTTAAACTCATTAAGTCGGAAAAAGGAAAAAACACCTACTTGATGTGTTAGTTAAATTTCGAATGACAGCCCTTTGTAAAATACACCCGATGTTAGAAAGAAGACTTAGACAATGGCTGTTTAAAAGCCACCTGTTATTAATCCCTAATTTATAGAGCTACATCACGTGTCTTCTTCAAAGTCCTGTCTGTGGGGGTAAACTCTGTACCCTGGACGTTAATCTTCCTTAATCACTGTTTTCATTGTGTCACTTTTCTGCTGAAGAACTTGAGCTGATGCCTAAGTCCCACTGAAGCCAGTCCAAAGTCTCAGCCCTCATATTTTTTATTGCAAAGTCCCTCCCCACCTTGGCTTCCTGCTCTCCCCAGGACTGTTGCCTCTGCTTGTGCTCTAAACCGTGCTCATTCCTGCCTCCATACATTCGGTTATGCTCTTCTCCTGCCATGAATGTGCTTGCCCTTTCCTCCACTAATAGTAAAACACCTTGCCCTTCAAAGTTCAATGTGTGCCTGCTTTCCTCCTGGACTGTCTCGGATAACAGTAACCCTCCTGTCCTCCTCAGTCTGAATCCTCCATCGTTTATGCATATGGTCTGTTCCGGTCTTCTGCACTTCCACGTGTTTTGTGTCTCTGTTTCAGCGGTGGAAGGCAACATATATGACAGGAAGCTCACTGGATTTGGTTTGAGCCTCAGCTTTGTCACCTATTAGCTGGGTGAACTGGGGCAAGTTACTTAACTTCTCTGATTCCTCATCCATAAAAATTTTTTAAAAAGGACGATAATGTATACTTTGCAGGATTGTAGTGATTATTAGAGCTAATGGGCATAAATGCACCTGGCATACAGGGAGCTTAGTAATGATGACCACCATTGGCATTAATGATCTGCAAGGCTTCTTTCTTTTGGCCTGACCTTCTCAAAGGACGTGATTAAAGAGAGCTGGCTGGCTGCCGAGGGGGCAGGAGGACAGTGACTTCCTCCTGATCCCAGCCCTGTCTGAACATGCAAACTCCTCCCACCCGTCTCCTCCCCTCCTGCCCGCCACACACAAACTGCCACTCACCATTGTTGGCTCAAGAGAGAAACTGTGCATTTTGATCCAAGAATGTTGTTTTGTTCTCCTTTGTGCCTTGGTCTGGGTGTTTCACGTAAACATGTCCTCTTTAAGCCACTCCCTCTCCCCCGCAGGGCCCAGCTCAAATCCACCGCCTCCCTCTTCCTTTCAATCAAAACTTGCTTGGAGGGGCCACCCAGTGACGCAGCGGTTAAAGGTTGCGCGTTCTGCTTCTCGGCGGCCCGGGGTTGGCTGGTTCAGATCCCGAGTGTGGACATGGCACTGCTTGGCAAAAGCCATGCTGTGGTAGGCATCCCACGCACGTATAAAGTAGAGTAAGATGGGCATGGATGTTAGCTCAGGGCTAGTCTTCCTCAGCAAAAAGAGGAGGATTGGCAGCAGATGTTAGCTCAGGGCTAATCTTCCTCAAAAAAAAAAAAAAAATGCTTGCTTGGAGTGCCTGTGAATCCTCACCTGGCTTTACGTGTCCTCTGCCCATGGCCCTGTGAGGAGTCATGGAGTTAAGCTGGGAAAAGCCTTAGAATAATTCCTGGTCAGAATGAGCACTGTGGAAGTGTTGGCCTTTATTTTTGTCATCCTTGTCCTCCATCACGGACTGTGCTGGATGCCATCTGCCTGTCCATCTGTCCATTCGTCAGTTTTCCTCTCCAGACCCAGTCTCTGTCCACAGAGGCTGACTCCAAGGGACTGCAGGACCAGGCTCCTTGCCTCCAGCTTCCTGTTGGGCTCGGCTGATGAAGAACCCTGACGAGGGACGGGAGGAGAGAGGAGAGTGTTGTCAGGGGACTGTTTTCTCCCAGGGCCTTCCCTGTGGGCTGCTGAGGGCTAAGGCCACAGGAGGCCCCTCCACACAGCTTTCCCCCTCTCCATGTTCCAACAGTGGCTCCCCCCACCCCCTCATGTTACCAGCCCTGAAATACTGCACAGTCTCTTTACTAAATTCTCCTGAAATTACCCAAATTGACTCTGTCATTTATTTCTTGCCAGGACCCTGCCTGAGACACCTGCTTTCTAAACGTTGTACATAATCACGTTTTGTTTGGCCAAATGTCATAGGTCGGTCGGGTTCCCTGAGGTTCTTCTGGATGCACTTTTTTAAAGACCATTTTAAATGTATATGTATTTTTAAGATCATTATTAGTCGGAATTTGAGAATTCATACTAATTTTAAATATTTAACCTTGAAGCTCCCTGAGAATATGTCAGGGACCCCTGGAACGTGGTGCATTCCTAGACAATGCCATGTAGCGCCCTAAGGCAATGGGCCCTGGATGAGGAGATGAGGAGGAGGCCGCCCCATGAAGGCCCTGGCCTTCACAGCAGGGGTCCTTAGGAAGGGCTAGCTTCGGCCCCTCCTCAGAGCCGCAGTGCCCCTCAGAAAATGAAGGAGCTGCCCTTGTCAGCTGCACTGAGCAGCAGAAGGAACAAGGCACAACACCAGGGGTCCCTCTCCTGTGACTCTGGACAGGGGGGCAGGGGTGCACCAGAGGGAGCCCCATAGTACGACCGAGAGTCAGCCCGTTCCAGACCTTGATAATGGCATCTCCAAGCCAGATTTGATTTGTTTAAAAAAAACAAAGAAATGAGACATTTCTTGAACCTCATTTTTGTGGCAGAGACTGTCATCTCTCCCGTTTTGTAGGAAAGGCTCAAGACAATGGCTGCCTAGAACAAAGGCCTCACTTCCCTGATCCTCTGTGCTTAGACGTGAGCAGAATTTCCAGGTCCTGCCCTTAAGGAAAGGGGCACGATGATAGGAATTTATCCTCACTCAGCTCTGCTCTGCATAGCCTCAGGGCCCACACTCCTTCTCTCCCTAGGACATTGCCTTCATCTGCAGGCTCTGAGTGGCCTTCCCGCTTACGTCTGCCTTCCCATGATCGTCAGGTTCAGCACGGGGGATGAAGGCAACCATAAAGGGACAGCAGGAGGGGTTTTTTGGGGTGATGGATCTGTCCTATATCTTGATTATGGTGGGGGTTACACAAACCTATAAATGTGTTTAAATTCATAGTACCGTACACAAAAAGGGGAAAAAGTCAATTTTACTGCATAATTTAAAGAATAAAATTAATACACACACGTATGTATATGTGTATATGTCTGTGTGTATATATAGATACACTATACAGAGATAATGTTTAGTTGTGTGCCTGATGCACAGAAAGTGCTGTAGAACGGTGCTACTCAATTGTGGTCCAGCAGCCCACAATTATGGTAGGGTCCATGATGAGACAGGACCTCGTGTTAGAAGATACATCAACTACTTTGCTAAGCGCGCACTTTAGGCTGTAGCTGAATTTTCTTTTGCGTAGTAAGACTTTCTCACTGAAGTTAACAGTGTGTTGATTTCCGTTATGGTGAAGCTCCTTTCGTAGAAGCAGATGGGCGCTTTGAGAAGTGCTGTGCTAGAAAGGGTAGCTATAGTAATATCTATGTCATTTACAGAAGAGCATTGTAGCAATGGTCACTGAAGGCAGAGACCACGGCATTGATCTCTGGGTGGCTGGTGCCGGGCACAGGACCCGGCTGGCAGATGGGAGATGTCGAATCAGGTTTGTTGGAGAAGAAAATGAGGACCTGAAGGAAGAATGACTTGCACACACAGCTCATCCACTCATTCGATGGATGAACCTTTACTGAGGGGCAGACAAATGAACAACGCACTCTAATGCAAGGCATATGGAAAAGCCAGGTGAATAGCAGCCCAAGAAAGGAGCTCTGCACAGGGACCAAAAGGGGTGACGGTCACCTGTTGAAATGTGGGTCTTTCCCGATGCCAGAGGTTCTGCCTTTTTCCATGTGCAGAATGAGTCCTGCTCTCCGCGGCTGTACAGTCTGCTGTTTTAAACCCCTAGTCCCTTGTCCTGCTTAAGAAAACTTGGACAAGAGCTGGCCCATGTCAAAGCAAAGGGATGAAGTGGGTGGAAAAAGCTGAGACTACAGTTCAGAAGCCAGTATCCTGGCCCCAATGCTGCCTGCAATAAGCTGGGCAGCCTCGGGCAGGTGTCCCTCTCTAGGAGCCTGTGTTTCCCCAGCTGCCCAGAGGATGGACTGGGCTCTCAGACTCTCTCACCTCCACCCCTCCTACCCAACATTCTGAGATTCATTGGGGCTGAAACCGTCTCTCACTGATTGGACCTTTTCATTTTTCTTTTCCTGCCCAAGATCTGCAGCTCTGAGTATGTTGGTCCTTTGCCCAAGGCCAGCAAGCTTTGACCACAGAGAAAAGCATGTGTCCCTGCTGACAGGACATCCAGAAGCTGACCTCCTGCCCTCAACCTCCCCTTCTTCTTGAATTCTCTCTGTGCCCTCGGTACAGCCCACGGTTCCTGAGCAAAGAAATCGCTCATCTCGGCCATGGCAGACCTTCCGGCAGATTGCAGCAGCCTCTATTATTTCAATGTATAATTCATATGGCCCATTTCCACTACCAAGGACAGCCCACAAAACAAACTTGATCCCGCAGGGAAACGGGGAGCTCTGCCCTCTGAGATGTGTGTGTGCTCTCCCCCTACGGCCGCACACACCTTTTCCGAAGCCTTTCACTTTACTGGGGCACCTCACTAGGCCAGGAACAATGGGACCTCGGAATAATAGGACAGTCACCACAATTTCAAGGCTGCTCTCGAGGAGAGATGTGGGTGATGTTCAACACACAGGATGGTTTGCAGCACCTGCAGAGCTGTACCTGGCAGGCTGCAGTCCACAGCTTCATGCAGCTACAACTTAGCAGTTGAGCAGCATGGTGAATCAGGCATCGGGTTCCTGATCAGGAGCCTGGTTCCATTTCCTTGATACGTTTCCTGCTTGCTACCCAGGAGGCTGCAAACATGTCATGCTAACTCTCTGGACTTCGGCCTCCTCAGCTGTAAAATATAAATGCACTAGCTCCTGCCCTGCCAACCTCACTGGGTTGTGACAAGGATCAAGAGCAATAATACGTGTAGAAGTTCTTCATAAAACACTATATACTGTGGCTACTCAAAGTCTGGTCCATGGACCAGCAGCATCAGCATCATCTGGGAGCTTGTTAGAAATGCAGAATCCTAGGCCCCTCTCCAGAACAAGATGCCCAGCGATTTGTTTGAGAAGCATTGTGATATGCATACATAAGTGTGCTATGGGGGCAGAGGGGAGGAGAATGTGCAGTTTGGAGGCTGGAGCTCTTAGTTCAAATTAGTCTCTGCCACTGACTGCCTTGTGGCCTTCGGAGCGCTGCTGGGGCCTTGTTTCCTCAACTAGAAAACAGTGTCACACTGCTGCTGTACGAGAATGTGAGATGAAGCAATCAGGCAGAGGACAGAGCGGCAGGGACCCTTTCCTGGAGGGGTGAAAGGGAAGTAAGGGGTCAGGGAAGGACTCTGTAGCCAGATGGGAAATGGAGAAGATAAAATGATGGAGGAGAGCAGGAAATAGACCAGGGCTTCCTTCTGCCTGCCCTGTGTCACCTCCACCCCGTCTCTTGCCCAGTCACCAAACCCTCCTGACACGGACTCTCAAGTCAGCTGCTGACCAAAGGCAGCTGAAGAGTGGACAGCTCCTGCTTGGTTTGCAGATATCCAAAGATGACAACCAACGCAGATGGAAGGAAAAGGTCCGGGGCTCGGGGCTATGAGGTTTCCCCGTTCCTCCAGGAGGGCTGGAGGGGTTTCGGACTATTCCCAGACCACAGAGCATCCCATGTATCCATGTACGGTACCTGGGGACCCAAGACTGAGGTTGGCAAGTGAATGGGAGAACCACAGAGCAGCTCCATCCTCCAGTTGCAAAGGGGGCAGCTGAGGAGGTCCTGCAGGCTGTCTCAGAGACTCTGCCTGCACATTTAATGAGTGACATTCTTATTACACTGGATTTTCTATTAAGCAAGCTTCTCGATATAACTTGAAGGTGAGGGTACTTGACCTGTGTTTCAAAATTTTCCAGCAATGCTGGGAAATGGACTGCGTCACACTCGACAAAATTCCATTCAAGTAATTACCCAGGGAGAGGTATTATAATTGCACAGATGTAAGTGCTCCATTTCGTGGGTTTAAAAATACCAACTTTGCAGGGCTGTGGTAAGCATTAAATGAGATAACGTGTGGACAGCTCTTGGCACAGACTCCTTATTAGTCTTTTCCCTGCAGTCTTGCAGATGAATTGAAAGCTGTGCTCTGGCCCAGGGGCCTGTCCTTGGCCTCAGCCCTGGCAGCTGCATTCTAATGGCTCTGCTAATCGATGTTGCAAGTCCACGGAGATGGAGCCCCAGGCCCCCTGATCCTGAAAGCCGCGACTCATGGCTGGTAGAGGTTTTTGGATGTTTTTCTCCCGGAAAAAGCTCTTCTATTTTTTTCAAGAACTACAAGCAGCTTGGCCCTCTGTGCTTTCTGCAACCGCAAATGATCGCTTGAAAAAATTAAGTCAAAAAAGCCCTTGCAGACAGTAGTTTTAAATGCTTCTGGGCACATATTCAAAATCGAGAGAATATTCAAGTTAACCTGGGGGACAAACAGTACAAATTGAGCACTGACCAGGAATGAGAGATTGAGTTACTGGCCCCAATGCTTCACCTCTCTCTGTGTCTACACCCTTGCCATGGCCTCATTTTGGGCAGAGTAATTCCACACTCCTTGATTTGGAGCTTGACCATGGACTTGCTTTGGCCAACGGAATGGAGTCAAAGTGACAGCATGCCAGTTGCCAGCCGAGACCTTAAGAAACCTCATATGTTTCTGCCACCACCACAAAAGAACTTCCCCAAGGTGGGCTACTGCCCATCAGACTGGACTCCAGAAGGAACACACATGGAGCAGAGCCACCCCAACTGACCCACAGACCATCACTGAAAGCGAAAGTTGCTGTAGCTGCCACAGCTTGTGGCAGAGCCACCCAACCACGCCCTGCCCAGATCAACAGAACTGCCCTAGCTTGCCTGCAGAGCCAGAAGAAAAAAACTGTTGCTTAAGCCAATGTGTTTGGGGATAGTTTTTAATGAAGCATTATTGTGGCTGTAGGGAACCGATACAATCTGTGATAGAATTGAAAAAGCAAAATGGGAGGGAAAGAAATGGGCAGGAGAAAAGAGCAGGAAAGACAGAGAAGGGGGGAGTTCCTTATACTGTTAGCTCATTCCAGCTAAAGACTGACATGACCTGTTGCCTGTTCTCAACTGCAGGCACACATGGTGATAACGGACCTTGGTGTCACATAGCTTGGTGATACCGGCTACATGTAGCCCTGAGAACCAAGGTAAGACCAAGCCCAGCATAAGTGGAGTTCACAGAGATGCAGGAAAGGAGCTTCAGAGGTAGGAACAGCCAGGGAGGGGTCAGCAAGGACCAGATCTGCCTTCAAGGTGAGAAAAGATCAGGAACCTGAAGTTACAGCCTGTTGGGCACAGCTTTGGAAGGCAGGTCAGGCTCGTCAGAGTTAGCCTCGGGCCAAGGCAGGCAAGGAAGAGCCAGAATCAAGTCCATTTCCTGCACAGTGGGGGCGGGCAAGGACAAGGCAGGTGCCAGGTTTTAGGAGGCAGGAACTTGAGAGAGCAGAAAGGAGTCAAATAGGCAGACAGAGTGTATTAGTCAGGGCTCTCCAGAGAAACAGAAACAGTAGGGTGTATATATAAATATATATGAGGAGATTTATTATAGGAATTGGCTCACGTGATTACGGAGTCTGAGAAGTCCCCGGATTGCCATCTGCAAGCTGGAGACCCAGGAGAGCTGATGGTATAATTCAGCCTGACTCCAAAGGCCTGAGAACCAGGAGCACCGACATCCAGGGGTGGGAGAAGATGGATGTCTCAGTGCAGGCAGGGAGATGGAATTTGTCCTTCCTCCACCTTTTCGTTCTATTCAAGCGCTCAGCGGATTGGATGCTGCTCACCACATTGGTGAAGGGATCTTCTCTGCTCAGTCTATCAATTCAGTGCTAATCTCTTCCTGAGACACCTTCAGAGACACAGCTAGCTACCTGGGCCTCCCTTAGCACCGTCAAGTTGACACATAAAATGAACCATGATACCCCAAGGTTGCACCTAGGGGACCTTGGGGTGTAGGGTACTTGCCCACTGTAGTGGATTGAATGGTGGCCCCCAAAAGATATGTCCATGCCCTAACCCCTAGGATCTGTGAATGTAACCTTTATTTGCCAAAAAGTTCTCTGCAAATGTAATTAAACTAAGGATCTCAAGAGGAGATCCTCCTAGATTAACCAGGTGCGTCCTAAATCTGATCACAAGTGTCCTTGTAAGAGACATAAGAGAAGACACAGACACAGAGGAGAAGACCATGTGAAGAAGGAGGCAGAGACGGGAGCGAGGAAGCCACAAGCCAAGAGACATGTGGAGCCACCAGAAGAGGAAGGAAAATCCTCCCCTGGAGCCTTCAGAGGAAGTGCAGCCCTGCCAACACGTTGATTTCAGAGTTTTGGCCTCCAGGACTGTGAGAGAATGAATTTATTTTTAAAGCCATTCAGTTTGTGGCCATTGTTATGGCCGCCCCAGGAAACTGATAGACCATCCTACCCGGGATCACAGCACAGAATGGGCTACTAGGGGAGAGTTCCGGTGGGCATTGATGAGGATTTTTAGGCTGCTTAATTTTAAAATGGTTTATGACGAGGATTTTTAGGCTGGTTACTTTTAAAACTACAGATAAGAAGCAGACTCGGAGGAGTGGAATTTGTTTGCCCTTTGATCAGAGACAGTTGCATTTGTGAAGGAAATCTCCATGCCTCCCTCTCTGCGCCAGGAGGAAGGGGGGATGGCCTTCTCTCTGGAAACTCTTAATGGGGAAGGCAAGAACTTAAGTTGTTTACTGTCTGGCAACCTCATGTAACTGACCCCCCACCCCAAAATCCTCCTTTGTCTTTAGCTGAAGATAATATTTGAGTGGTGACTTCTGCCATTTACTCAATCCGGTTTGATTCTTATCTAAAAGTTGTGGGAGCGCCCAATGGCCGGACCCTACAGGCACTGGTACCATTTTAACTTTTTTTCCTTTGTCTTGTAAAGAGATGACTCACATACCCATGCCTTAAATTTAGCCCTAACCCTCAACTCGGGGCAGCAGCAGGAACTCTGACTGCCCGTGTCCTGTCCCCATGCCAGCGGGGGCAGCAGAAGCAGCGGCAGCAGAAGCTCTGACTGCCCATGGGTCCTGTCCCTATGCCATTCTATACTATTCTCTAAATAAAAGAGCACTACTGCCAGATCTTAAGAGTCTAAGAAATCTTTCTTTTGACTCCTCGGCTCACCGACCCCGCATCAGGCATGAAGTGGAATTCTACTGTGGCTTTACTGTGCATTTCCCACATGACTAAAGATGTTGAGAATATTTTTGTGTGCTTACTGGCTATTCATATATCTTTCACCATGAAGTGTTTGTTTAAACCTTTTTAGATTGGGTTGTTTGTCTTTTTAATATTGTGTTACACATATTCTTTATATATTCTGGATACACGTCCTTTATCAAATCTATGCATTATGAGCATTTTTCCAGTCTGTGGCTCGCCTTTTTATTTTCTTAATGATGTCCCTTGAGGAGCAGAAGGTCTTATATTTTGATGAGCAATTTCTCATTTTCTTTTAAAGTTGAGCTTTTTATGTTCTATCCAAGAAATCTTTGCCTGTCTCAAGGTCACAAAGATATTCTATGATTTCTTCTAAAAGTTTCAGAGTTTTAGCTTTTATTTTATTTATTTACTTATTTTTTTGAGATTAGCCCTGAGCTAACATCTGCTGCCAATTCTTCTCTTTTTGCTGAGGAAGACTGGCCCTGAGCCAACATCCGTGCCCATCTTCCTCTACATTATATGTGGGACGCCCACCACAGCATGGCTTGCCAAGCAGTGCCATGTCCGCACCCGGGAATCCGGAACCGGTGAACCCCGGGCTGCTGAGAAGCGGAACGTGCGCACTTAACCGCTGTGCCACTGGGCCTGCCCCAGCTTTTATTTTCATTTTATGCTTAAGTCTGTAATTTATACTTTGTGTATGGTATGAGGTAGAGGTTGAGGTTCGTTTTTTTCCCTTATGGAGCGTATTCGTTTCCTGTGGCTTGCTGTAACAAATTACCATAAACTTGGTGGTTTAAAACAACAGAAATGTTTTCGCTCAAAGTTCTGGAGACCAGAAATCTGAAATCAGTATCACTTGGCCAAAATCCAGCTGTGAACAGGGCTGTGCTGCCTCCAAAGACTTTAAGGAGAATCTGTTTCTTGCCTCTGCAGCTTCTGGTGGCTGCCAGGAGTCCCTGGCTTGTAGCCACATCATTACAATCTCTGCCTTCATCGTCACGTTTCCTTCTTCTCATCCATGTGTCAGATCTTCCTCTGCCTCCCTCTTGTAAGGATACTTGTAGCTGCATTTGAGGTCCACTCAAATACTCCAGGACATCTCTCCTTCTCAGACCCATAACTGAATTACATCTGCAAAGACCCTTTCTGCATAAAAGGTAACATTTACACGTTCCAGGAATTAGGAGTTTAATATCTTTGGGACCATTATTTCACCTCCTGCGTGGATATCCAGTAATTCCAGCACCAATTTTTGGAAAATCTATCTGTCCCTATGGAATTTATCATGATACCTTTGTTGAAAGTCAGTTAACCCTATATGTTTGGGTTTATTTATGGAATATATTCCATTGATCTCTTTGCCTATCCTTACACCAACACCACACTGTCTTAGTTACGTAACTTTAGTCTAAACCTTGAAATCAACTAGTGTTAATCTTTCAACTTTGTTTGTTTACAAAAAAGGAAAAGAAAAGGTTATTGTAGATCCTTTGCATTTCCATATGCATTTTTAAATTTTTTTTTAATGTTACCTGTTTTTTCTTCCTGTTTTTTTAAATTTATTATTTATTTATTTATTTTTGAGAGAGAGATTAGCCCTGAGCTAATATCTGCCACCAATCCTCCTCTTTTTGCTGAGGAAGACTGGCCCTGAGCTAACATCTGTGCCCATCTTCCTCTACTTTATCTGTGGGACACCTATCACAGCATGGCTTGCCAAGCAGTGCCATGTCTGCACCTGGGACCCGAACCGGCGAACCCCGGGCTGCCGAAGCAGAGCTGCACACTTAACCGCTGCGCCACCAGGCTGGCCCCCATATGCATTTTAGAATCATCTTGTCAAATTCACAAAAGAAAAAAAACGGCCAGCTGGGATGTTGATTGGATTGCATTGAATCCATAGGTCAATTTGTGGAATAGTGACAACTTAAACTTCAGTTCAATTTTTTAAGCTTCCCTTGAATATCACTCAGCAATGTTTTGTAGTTTCAACGTATGTGTCTTACACATATTTTGATAATATATTCCTAAGTGTTTTACAGTTTTGATGCTATTGTGTCATTTGAAGACTCTGACGCTGTTGAAGTGTCATTTTAACTTTTGCTGCTAGTATTTACAAATACAATTGATTTTTGCAATACTGTTATGTTCACTTGTCTAGTAGTTTTTTGTGGATTCCTTAGAACTTTCTACATAAACAATAATGTTGTGCAACAGAAATGATGCAAGTGGACATCCTTGCCGCCTCCTAAGCTAAAAGGGAATGCACTCAATATATCAGCACTAAGCATGATGTTTCTTGTTGATTTTTTTCATAGAAAAATTTTGTAAGATGTGGACAATCCCTTTTATTCCTAAATTGCTTAGAATTTTTAATCGAAGCATCTATTGAAATAAGCATATGATTTTTCTTCTTTATTGTGCTTACATGCTAAATTACTTTAATTTTCAAATGTTAAACAAACCTTATATTGCCAAGGTGAACCTCACTAAGTCATGATATAGTCTCTTTTATACACTGATAGATTTAATTTACTAATATTTTGTTCAGGATATTTGCATCAACGTTTTTAAGGAATATTGGTCTGGAGTTTTCTTTTTTGAAATGTTTTTGTCAGATTTCGGTATCAGGATTGTATTATCTCATGAAGTGAGTCAGAAATATTCTCTCTTCCATTTTCTGAGTTTGTTTAATTGGGGCCAGCCTGGTGGCATAATGGTTAATTTCCCATGCTCTGCTTCGGTGTCCCAGAGTTCGCAGGTTCCAGTTCCTGGAGTGGACCTACACACCACTCACCAAGCCATGCTGTGGCGGCATCCCACATACAAAGCAGAGGAAGACTGGCACAGATATTAGCTCAGTGGCAATCTTCCAAAAAAGAGTTTAAGATTAGTAGTATTTCTTCCTCAAACATCTTATAGACTTCATCGGTGAATTTATTTGGGCTTGGAATTTTCTTTGTGGGAATAATTTTAGTTATGAATTAAATTTGTTTAATACATAGTGTTTTTCAGGTTTTCTATTTCTTCTTGGGTCAGTTTGTTAATTTTCCAAGGAATGAGTCCATTTTATTTATATTGTCAAATTTATAGGCATACAAGTCGCTTATAACATTTCCTTATTATCCTTTTAGTGTCGTGATAACTACTCTTTTATTCTTTTCTGTTGTCTGTTTTCTATTTCATTGATTTCTGCTATCTTTATTTCTTTCCTCCCCCTTACTGTAGATTGAATTTGCTCTTCTTAATTTGGAAACTTACACAATTTATTTTAAATCTTTCTTTTCGTCTAATGTAAACATTTAAAGTTGTACAAAAAATATTTTTATGTACTGATTTAGTCGCATCCCACGTATTTTAGTGTTTTATCTTCATTCAATTCAAAATATTTTCTAATTTCACTTGTGATTTTTGAATTTGTCCCATGGATTATTCAGAAGTGTGTTGCTCAATTCCCATATATTTAAGGAATTTCTAGATATCTCATTGCTATTGATTACTAAGTTAATACTTCTGTGGTCAGATAATGTACTCTGTATGTTTTCAGTCTTCTGAAGTTTACTGAGACTTGTTTAATGGCCCAGTAGATGGTCCATCTTGGTGAATGTTCTATATACTTTTTATAAATTCTGACAACATCTGCTTCTTACATAAAGTATTTAGTTCTTTGATATTTAAATAATTATCAGTATGGTTAGGTTTAAGACTACCATGTTGGTTTAGTTTTTTATTTGTCCCATATATTCTTTTTTCCTCCATTGACCATTCTCTGCTTTATTTTGGGTGAACTAAGCATCATTTAGCATGCCATTTCGTGCATCAATCAACTCTTTACCAAAGACTGCTTCTGTTGTTCCTAGTGTTTTTTTCTAGAAATTGAAACATGAATCTTTAACTTATCACTTTCTGTTTTTGACTAATAGTATCCTACCTCACCAACAATGTAAGAAACTTCCAATATTAAATTCCAATTCTCCCTCCTCTATGCTTTGTGCTCCTGTCATATATTTTACTTCTATATACCTTACAAATCCCATAATACATTGTCACTATTTTTAATAATTATTTTTAAGTTTACATTCATATGTGCTTAAAAAGACAATTCAAAAGACCTTTTATAGTAACCCACATATTTACCCTTTCTTTTTTTTTTTTTAAGGAAGATTAGCCCTGAGCTAACATCTGCTGCCAATCCTTCTCTTTTTGCTGAGGAAGACTGGCCCTGAGCTAACATCTGTGCCCATCTTCTTCTATTTTATACGTGGCATGCCTGCTACAGCATGGCTTGACAAGCGGTGCGTAAGTCCACACCCGGAATCTGAAGTGGAAAACCATGGGCCGCTGAAGCAGAACATGCGAACTTAACCACTGCACCACTGGGCTGGCCCTGAGAATTTCTTAACATGTACATCTGCTGGCAACAAATTCTCTAAGCTTTGGCTTATCTTAAAATATATTTATTTCTCTTTCATTTTTGTAGGAGATTTTCACTGGACATAGAATTTTAGATTGATAAGATTTTTTTTCTTTTAATACTTTAAAGTTGTCATTCTGGTCACCATTATTTTTGATTTTTTAAAAATTGCTATTAATGTTATTATTTTTCCTTCTATAAATGTTTCTTTTTTCTTTTTACCTCCACTGCTTTTAACTTTTTTTAAATTTTAACATTTGATTGTCAGAAGTTTGACTATGATGTGCCTAGGTGATTTAGGGGTTCACTGAGTTTTCTGGGTTCAATGAGTTACTGTTTTCATCAAATCTGTAAAATTTTTAGGCAGCATTTTTTCAAATATTATTTCTCCCCGATTATTTCTCTCCTCACTAGTTACATAGATGTTTGGCTACTTGATACTATTCCACAGGTTATTGAAGCTCTGTTCATCTTTTTCCTTTCTGTGCTTCAGTTAGATTATTTTTATTGATCTTTCTTTGGATTCAATTCTGTTGTGTCAAGTATGCTGTCAATCCTATCCTGGGAATTTATACTTTCATATACTGTATTGTTCGGTTTCATGATTTCCATTTAGTTCTTTTTCACAGCACCCAGCTCTCTCCTGAAATTCCCAATCTCTTCAATCACTATGTTTACATTTTCTTCTAGATTCATTAATTTGTTATACTTATTTAAAAGTATATATCTGATAATTCCAACATATGGGTCAACTGAGGAACTGTGTCTATTAACTGATTCTTTTCTTGACTACAGTTACACTCTCCTGCTTCTTTGCACGTTTCATCATTTCTTTTAATTGGATGTCAGCCATTGTATCCAGGAAGGGCTTCTTATCTCTTGGGAGTTCAGTTATTTTAGATTTCTTTGTCCATGGCTCTTTGATGACTCTAAAGTGGGGGTTGGCCAACTATAGCCCACAGTCTAAATCCAGCTCATAACCCGTTTTGGTACAGATCATAAGATGAGTGGCTTTTACGTTTTTAAAGGCTTGTTAAGAAAAAAGAAGGGAAGGAGGAGAAGAATAGAGATCCTGTGTGACCTAAAATATTTACTCTCTGACTCATTACAGAATATTTGTCAACACCTGCTTTAAAGAAAATATATATATTTTTCATTTATCCATTGATCTCTTGTTTTTCAGTGATGATAACGGCCTTTCACATCCTTCCACATCTAAGCCAGAAGTAGAACTCCTCATATTGTGGTTTTAATTTCTAGTTCCTGGGTTCACAGTGGGATTTTGCGTCTTTTCACATAGGCATTGATTATTAGAATAGCCTCGTTTCATGACGTAAGTCTCTTGCAGATTTCTTCTATGAGATTGTTGCCTTTTTATTGATTTGTAGGAGTAATTGATACACTCTGGATATTGGCCATTCATTAGCGATAGGTATAGCAAATATTTTCTCCCACCAAGTGACTCGAGTTTTCCTTCTCATGGTGCCCTTTGTTGAACAGAGCATCTTAATTTTAACGTATTCAAATTAATAATCTTTTCCCTATGGTTAAATGCTTTCTTGTGTTTAGTTTAAGCTTCTGGTCTTTACTTGCAAATTCTAGGAAATCAGAAAAGACCCAGTTGGCACTACACCAGAGGGACTATGAAGGTGGCTGCTATACCTTTGGGTTTTAGGTTATCCTTGAAAGCAGCTTTCATAAACAGTAAAGGCTATTTGTTGCTCGGGTCTTAAAATTAATATTGAATTTATTGAAATAACAAATTAAAAGCTAATATCCTTAAGCTACTAGGTTTAATTAAAACCTCCATATTCTATTTATAAATCTAAGAGGATCTTTACAACTTAATCAAATTCTCCTAAATATTTTAGGTTGCATATTTATTAACATAACCTATTTTCTTTTTAAGTTTGTATATATTTATAATCCATTTTTTTTAAAACACTGCATTTGTCTCTAACAAGCAAAGCCTTCTCAAAAACATTGTTGAATCATAAATCTAATAAAATAAACTTATACAATTTTGAATTTTAAGTTTTCTTAGATGATATTGTTTACAAAATTGATTTTAAAATAGACTATTTTTCATCTTCGTAATCACAAGATTGAATCTCTTACTGAAGTACCCCATTAAAATTGGAATCAGAACTCTAATCTGTCACATATACCAAATTCTTATGCACAAGTTAAATATTAAATGTGCACAAATTATTCTTAAAATGAATGCCAAAATATGAATATCATTGGTTTTACTTATTTCATCTTGAAATAATTATAAATGTTCCTAGGTTTTTGCTACCCTCTAAGATGGTAGTTTTTAACAAGGATGGTACTGCCCCCTAGGGGACATTTTGGAAATTGGAGAACAGCTTTTTAGTAGTCACAGACATGGAGAAATTTTCCAGTATTCAGTACAAAGGAGTCAGGGACGCCCGACATCCTGAAACACACAGAACAGAACTGAAAGTTATCCACACAAATTTCAAAAGTCCCTTCATGTAAGCAAAACTCATAACTACCTGAGCCTAGAACTTCACTATGTTTTATATGTATTTTTTGCATAGTTTTATTATAGATTGAATTTGCCAGGAATTACAATTATCTTGCAAATCAGGGAGAGAGTGCACTTTGATTTGTCCTGAACTTTACCAAGAGTTATTGACCATTTTAGAAAATTGTGTCTCCGATAGCAATGTCCCTCATGGGACTTCACTCAGTCAGTATGTGCAGCTGTCCCAGTCGTGGTGATTAGATATTGATAGGTGGATAGGAATATACAGACATATTTCTTAAGCCCTTGTTTCAAATTATCAAATATAAAAAAGTGATAATTTTCAGTTGCATATTCTCTTATCTTAAATCTCAACTTAAATGGGCACAAGCAACTGATTCATTATATCTTTTGGCATAATTGTGCTTGAGCATATACTTATTGAAATATACACTTCTTTATTATAAATAACTTCTTTTTATTTCTCTTTTGCATCACAGTTTGGGCAGTATATTGTGTGTAACTAGATGATGTTATCTATGAATTCCATTTCAGGATAGTAGAAATCATTATAAAGAATTTTTTTTTTTTCACTGAGGAAGACTGGCCCTGAGCTAACATCCGTGCCCATCTTCCTCTACTTTATGCGTGGGATGCCTACCACAGCATGGCTTGCCAAGCAGTGCCATGTCTGCACCCGGGATCCAAACCGGCAAACCCTAGGCCACCAAAGCAGAATGTGTGCACTTAACTGCTGCGCCACCAGGCCAGCCCCTATAAAGAATTTTTTAAACTTCACAAAAAATATGTAGCCTTGGATTAACAGTTCTGATACTACTCGGCTGTATCCTGGAATTGAACAATTAAGTATGCTCCAGTAAAAGAAACCAGGACTCCCATTGTAGGACTAGAAAAGAAATACACAAAATGAGCCTGGACCATCTTATAGCGCCAGACAGTAATGAAATGCTAAACACACACACACACAATGATGGAGGTATGTCAAGACACACAAGAACCAACTAAAAGACTCCCATTGGCTAAAGCTGGAAAACTTTGAGCAACAAAATAATTAAAGTGGCATTTGGATTATGCACCAACGTATAAAATAAGTATCAGTGAGTCCATATTGATATAAATGATGATTAAATTAATAAATAGGTGAGAAGAGACAAACCTCCCATGCAGAAGAATCCCAAATAATTTATAAAGATACTCTATCCTCCAAGAGGTGGAACGTAATTCCCTACTCTTTAATGTGGACTGCAGTGAATTCCTCCCCACGAGGAGAGTGTGGAAAGGAATGGGAGGAAGTAACTTGGCAGGGGAGCAACCTAACAAGCACGACCTCAGCCAGGTGATCAAGGTCACCATCAACAGTGCCAAGTCATCTTGATAGTGTGTACCTTTGACATCATGTGACGAGAATGGCAATTTACCGCTGTGGTCTTCCTCCCCCACACCGGTATCTCTAATCTAATCATGAGGAAAAAATTCAGACAAATCTCAGTGAAGGACCATTCTCCAAAATACCTGACCAGTACTCCTCAACACTGTCAAGGTCACCAAAAACAAGGAAAGTCTGAGAAACTGTCACAGCCAAGAGGAGCCTAAGACGACAGGACGACTAAATGTCATGTGGTGTCCTGGATGGCATCCTGGAACAGAGGAACATTATGTCAAAACCAAGGAAATCTGAATGAAGTATGGACTCTAACTAATAATAATGTACCAACATTGGTTCATTAATTGTAACAAATGTACCCTACCGATATAAGATGTTAATAATAGGGGAAACTGGGTGTGCGGTATATTTGAACTCTTTTCGCAATTTTTTCTTTAAATCTAAAACTTTCTTAAAAAATAAAGTTTATTTTAAAATATATAGTCCTTAGATAAAGACAATTACAAAACTTTACCAAGGGATATAAAAGAAAACTTGAGGGGCCCGGCCCTGTGGCTGAGTGGTTAAGTTCATATGCTCAGCTTTGGCAGCCCAGAGTTCGCTGATTCAGGTCCTGGGTGCGGACATGGCCCCGCGCATCAAGCCACACTGTGGCAGTATCCCACATAGAAAAACTAGAATGACCTATAACTACGATATACAACTATGTACTGGGGCTTTGGGAAGAGAAAGGAAAAAAAAAAAAAGAGGAAGATTGGCAAGAGATGTTAGCTCAAGGCCAATCTTCCAGGAAAGAAGAAAGAAAAGAAAACTTGGATAAGAGACATCATGTTCCTGGATGTAAAGAACAGTTTTTGTAAAAATATTTCTCTGTAAATATTTATTCAAAAATTTACCTCAGGGCTGGCCCGGTGGTGCAGTGGTTAAGTTCACACGGTCAGCTTCTCAGTGGCCCAGGGTTCGCCAGTTCGGGTCCTGGGTGCGGACGTGGCACTGCTTTGCAAAAGCCATGCTGTGGTAGGCGTCCCACATATAAAGTAGAGGAAGATGGACATGGATGTTAGCTCAGTGCCAGTCTTCCTCAGCGAAAAGAGGAGGATTGGCTGTAGTTAGCTCAGGGCTAGTCTTCCAAAAAAAAAAAAAAAAAAAGCTCAATTTCAATCAAAATAGCAAAGAACTTTTTTTTGGAAATTGAAAAAATATTTTAAAAGTTCATCTGAAGAATTCATAGGTAGAAAGAGTCAGAGGATTATTTTAAACCTAAATCAAAATGAGCACAGTAAGACTTTAAATCAAATATTAAATTTATAAACATTAAAATAGTATGGGGAAAAAAAGGAGGGGGCTGGCCCCGTGGCTCAGTGGTTAGTTAGTCAGGTGCTCTGCTTCGGCGGCCCAGGGTTTCATGGACATGGGACTGCTCATCAGGCCATGCTGAGGTGGCGTCCCACATGCCACATCTAGAAAGACCCACAACTAAAATATACAACTATATACTGGGGGATTTGGGGAGAAAAACCAGAAAAAAAAAAGATTGGCAACAGTTGTTAGCTCAGGTGCCAATCTTTAAAAAAACAAAACAAAACAGTATGGTATTGTTGCCAGGAGAGAGAGCTCGGTGGGACAGAATACAAAATTCCAAAACAGATATATATACTATTATATGAATTTTAAATATAAGGATGTAATTTCAAATCCAAGAAGAAATGAAAGATGATTTAATAAATGATTTTGGAACAACTGGCTAAGACATATATAGATATGTAAAGCACCCTGTATGTACCAAACTAAATTCCAGATGGATCAAAAAGTTTATTTTGAAAAGTCAAACTCAGGGCAGCCCGGTGGCCTAGTGGTTAAGTTCCCAAGCTCTGCTTTGGCAGCCCAGGGTTCCGGGTTTGGATCCTGGGCATAGACCTACATACTGCTCATCAAGCCACGCTGTGGCAGCATCCCATATACAAAAAAGAGGAAGACTGGAATAGATGTTAGTTCAGGGCCAATCTTCCTCACCAAAAGAAAAGGCAAATCCCAGAAGACTTTAAAGAAAATACAGGTGATGATGTATCTGAGAG